>NW_026095849.1:0-304715 GCF_023614345.1 Adelges cooleyi | reverse complement strand
ACTTAAGTCAAATGACACCGGTCAATCTAGTAATTATTCGAATTCAAACGCAAATCGGTCGGTACAAGTAATTAAAAACTCGAATAATAACGTACGTTTAATTACAGAAATTCATGATGAACACATTACTTGTAATTCGAGTTCTTTTATTAACAAAACGGCTAAATTACTAATCGATAGCGGATCACAGTTAAATATTGTGAAAGTTCAGACACTTAAAAAATGATTAGAGCAATAAGATGTTATAATAATTATGATAATAATAATATGATTATTAAAAAGAGGAGGAGTGGCCGAGTGGGTAAGGCGGCAGTGTGTTAGCGCTCACTGTCGCCGGTTCGACACTCGGTCACAGGCGCTCCGTTTGCTGGGCGAGCAATCGTCCGGTAAAAAGGAACCGCCATCCCCCTCTCCGGCGACGGATTGACGACCTGTCCCGGAAGCGAATTCGTCAAGAAACCCATCTCATGATGGCAGCGTTGGGCCTTCATGGCCCGTTAAGCTACATGATGATGATGATGATGATAATGATTATTAAAAAAAAAAAAAAAAATATATGGTTATGGACATCGGCGGGGGGACGTTCAGCTGATGGTGACGGCGGCGGATCGCTATTTGGCTGCTCTGGCCCGTCTTATGTAGCCTGAGTAGAGTGGACCTCCCAGTCCACGGTCACTAACGCCGGTAGCTCCTCTGTATAGCGTAGAATAAAAATATTAATTACTGTTTATAAGAAAATAGATAAAAATTTACTTACCCCCCGGCGGAGACTGTCCTACGACGATGAAACTCGTCCCTAGCATCTCCATCTCTATGGTGATGCCCGACCCAAGACCTTTGTATCCGTCGGCGAGGTATTGAACCGCTCGTTGTTTTTGTGAATCGTTCATGATTCCGGATACTGAACTGATACTAAAACACAAGTGTTTTTGGGGGGTAAAGAATAAAAAAAAAAACGTTGATCCTCGGAATTATTGGCTTGGGTTTATTGGTTACAATTAATTTAAACCTAATTAAAAAGTGGTCTGAACAAAATTGCGACCAGGTGAAATATTATATCAGCCGGCTCGTGTCTCAAGACGGCGAACCTGATAATTATTCGGGGGCGTCGATAACGCAATAAACATGAAATTTTGCATTTGTCCGATAAAAAATTGTTATAGCAATAGCATAGTTAAAAAAAAATTTCACCTTCGATTGGTTAATTTTTTGCCACGAGCAGATGGCTAAAAAATGCACTATATAACTAGCGAAAACGGTCGAATGACGTACAGTTTGTTTCAACAATGTCTGACGAAAGCGACACGCCACACAGATACAGGAGGCGCCGAAATTACTTTGACGACTATAGCGTAAGTACAAACGTATTTTAATATAAACAGCTTGATGAACTTTATGGTTGATGTTTAGACCGATGACGAAGAGTATGCTCGGCCAATAGAGCTATCTTTTTCAACAAACTCACCAGACATGTTTGCCGAGTCAGGCGTGGGGTCGGATATTTCTTCGGGAATAATTGACCTCTGCGATGACTCGGATGATGATGATGTGGTCGAGAGGCAGCCTATTTACTTGGAAGATCAGGGCGTTTTAGAAAAAGTATTTGGTGAGTTATAAACCGATAAAGAGTACTGAAATAGGGTATAATTAATTTTTTTTGCACTACAGCCGAAGAATGGGATTATGTTCCCAGCATATCAACAATCCAACCAAATGATGAGCAGGCAACCATCGATGCGATATTTGGTAAACAAAAAAACATATAATTATACGTTCTGAGAATCTAAATATATATTTTAAATATAGATCAAGAAGACCCGTTTGCCGTTACTACTGCTGCTAATGCTGCTGCTGCTACTGGTAATATATCGCCCAGCCCTCCGAGTCCAGATTTTGACCCCAGCCAAGCCAGGGGCCTGGATGATGAAGTTGTGCAGTTGGAGCAGCAAATTGAACAAGCTGTTTCATCGGACGAGGCGCGGCAAACAGCAGCTCAGTCCAGGCGAATAGAAAAAAACCATCGGCCAGGCGGAAATTAAATTAAAAAAAAAAAAATGCGATTTGTAAAAAAAACATGTATATTTATTATTATTAAAAAAAAAACAATTGTGTTGGATAATTTTTTTACACATACCTTATACACATGTTGATATATTTTGCTAAAACCGAAAAAAGGTGCTGACTTAAATTTAATATCTGGACTAACTCGCCCGATATGTTTGCCGAGTCAGGCGTGGGGTCAGATATTTCTTCGGGAATAATTGACCACTACGATGACTCGGATGATGATGTGCCCGATAGACAACCAATTTATGTTGAAGACCAGGGTGTTTTAGAAAAAGTATTTAGTAAGTTAAAAAACGGAAAAAAAGTAATGAAATAAATAATAATTAAGTAACAATTAATTTTTTGCACTACAGCCGAAGAATGGGATTTTTTGCCAAACAAACGAGGAGCAGGCGACCATCGACGCATTATTTGGTAAACAAAAAAAAAACATATAATCATACGTTCTGAGAATCTAAATATATATTTTAAATATAGATCAAGAAGACCCGTTTGCTGATGCTGCTACTGCTGCTAATGTATCGGTCCGCCCTCCGAGTCCAGATTTTGACCCCAGCCAAGCCAGGGGCCTGGATGACAAAGTTATGCAGTTGGAGCAACAAATCGGGCAAGATGATTCATCGGACGAGGCGCGTCAAACAGCAGCTCAGTCCAGACAAATACGGGCGAATAGAAAAAAATCATCGGCCAGGCGGAAATTAAATTAAAAAAAAAAAAAATGCGATTTGTAAAAATAAACATGTATATTTATTATTAAAAAACAATTTTATACATTACATCAAACAATTGTGTTGGCTAATTTTTTTACACATACCTTATACACACACATGTTGATATATTTTGCTAAAACCAAAAAAAAAAAAAGGTGCTGACTTAAATTTAATGTCTGGTCTCTGTATACGGTTAAACATATGTACAATGTATTGTTGTTGCACCGTCAATAATTATGGGGAATCGTTTTTTTGATTCTTTACCCCAAAAGCACCTGTGTTGTTGTTATGTTTTTACTAATAAGGTCACTTTTAAATCGGTGGGAAAGAATTTTTTCTCTGAAATCATCGGGGGCCGGATTCACAGTGGAGATCGGTTTTTAGTTTCAGTTCAGTATCCGCAATCAACATCATGGACGATTCACAAAAACGACGGGCTGTTCAATACCTCGCCGCCGGTAAGTTGCAATTTTTTTTTTATGTTTTCAATTTTCATTTCGATTAAAATTTTTTTCAATTTTTTTTTTCCTGTAGGATACAAAGGCTTAGGATCGGGCATTACAATCGAGATGGAGATGTTGGGGACGAGTTTCCTCGTCGTTGGCCAGTCGCCGCCGGGGGGTAAGTCAATTTTTTTTTTTTTTATCTATTTTCTTATAAACAGTAATTAATATTTTTATTCTACGCTATACAGAGGAGCTACCGGCGTTGGTGACCGTGGACTGGGAGGTCCACTCTACTCAGGCGACGCAAGACGGGCCTGAGCAGTCAACTAGCGATCCGCCGCCGTCGTCACCATCGGCTTAACGTCCCCCAGCCGATGTCCATAACCATTTTTTTTTTTAAATAATCATATTATTTTTTTTTTTTAATAATCATATTATTATTATTATATCATCGTATTGCTCTAATCATTTTTTATATTTTCTTTATTCACCTTTTCTTAATTGCTCTAATCATTTTTTTATATTTTCTTATGGGTTGTGTGTATACAAGTGTACGCATTTGAGTATGTTTTATAATGATATTATATATCAATCAAACGGATAAAGGTAACCAACACTTTTTTGTAAAAGGTATATACTACATTTTACGGGTTGCGTGTATACAAGTGTACGCATTTGAGTATGTTTCATAATGCTATTATATCAATCAAACGGTCAAAAGGATAAAGGTAACCAACACTTTTTTTTTTGTAAAAGGTATATACTCCATTTATTGTGATACAGGTAAACAATTTTTTTTTTTACAGTAAACTATTGCAAATGGTTTTAGATTATTAACAGGCGAGTCATATTTTTTTTTTTTTTAAAGTAAACTATTGCAAATGGTTTTAGATAATTAACAGGCGAGTCATATAACAGATATTCTAAAAAAAAAATATTTCATCAATCGAATAAAAAAACAAACACACCAATACACATCCGTCCAATGGTCTGGCATATTGTTTTAAATTTTTTTTTCTTCGTCGTCCGAGAAGTACAGGCGCGAGTTCAAGGTTTTCAATAGCTTCAGTCGCACGCTATCGCTAACGTGTACGTGTGGCACTCTCACAACGCTCATATGGTTTCTTGAATCACAAGCAATAGATTCCGTATAAGTAGCGAAACGCTTTATGGAAGCAATCGTTGAAGTGGCCACAAATATAAGTGCGCTACTTCAGAAAAATACAGAAATCAAATTTAGTGATGTACAAGCTATTGGATTTATAATTAATATTCTATATGTCAGGAAGTATTTTGCAATATATAAATATGTTGTTTATCTATATAATAAAAATACGTAGTTAGTTAACCAGGAAATGTTATTGAAAAACAAAGTCCTTTTTGTAAGCACACGTGTATCTGTAGACGCGTGCGACCTTGTGGCTTAATTCAAATAGCATTTGATCTAAGGGCTCGGGGCTCAGTATTTCTATTCAGTTTATACATATTACTAGTGTATTATTGTTTCACTGTGTTGTATTTATTCTATGTATAATATATCTATTATTTTAACAACTTTATTTGTGTTTTATACCTAATTATCATCTCTACTATTTACTGTACCCTTAGAGCATCCTGAATGTCTCATTTGAAGCTCGGTAGAACTTTACATTACACCTGTATAATTTTCTTAGGGTCAGTTACAGACGGACGCCCCACGCATTCAATTTATAATTTTTATCCAGATGTGCCTAGTGGATATAAACTAACTCAAGTGCCGAATTATCTAGTAAACTATTAACTTAACACGCATTCGTTAAGTCAATTGCAAATTGATTTGATCAAGACGGTAATTTAATAAATCTTCGTAAAGAACCTATTACAATACGATTACATATCCGTAAACGTATGTAAATCATGGGTCTTAAATTTGTTGATATAAATAGTGCTGCGTATAAAAAAATTATCGATATTTTTATGAACCAACCATCACTGCTAGCAGTAGCAACAGCGAAAGCACCACCACCATCATATTGATCACGAAAAATAATTTCCATCAAATGCCGAGAAACATGTTTAAATAAAAAAGTAATTTAGTAATTTAATGTATTTTAATATTAATTTATTAATGTATCACGCATTTTTAAATACGACGAAGTTAATTGTACAATACTTTTTAATTATACAATGAGAAAATATTACATCTTTCGTATTGGTTATGTACTAACGCTCGACCGTCTATAACGTACTAGCTCCCAATGGGTCTGTTGAGCAGCCGTACCAAACAATAGAAACGGAACACTGCATACGATTGGAAAAAACGTTGCAATGTAAAACACAAAGTTCCAATCGAAGTCTTTAACATGTATATTCCTGGCTACAAACAAATCCAGTACGTTGCCCACGGAAAAGAACACATCGCTCAATGCTATCAAACTGCCGGCAAACTCTACAAATAAAAAAATTCATTATAATATCTTGGAAAAAACTAGAAAATGTTTTACACGCAGGCTTCAATGTAAAAGCCGAAAAGTTTTGTTCTCACATTTATGTGTTTTTATTTGTTCATCTGAACTCACAATATCTCCCAAACCGAACGGATTATTAGTTTATTATTCAAACTAATATACTGTATGTATAATATTTTCTACATGATAATGTAATAGATATAAAATACATAGATATGTATGTTTATATTAATAGTATAATATGTAATTTTACAGACGTGTACATAACTTTTATCTATACATTATATTTGAAATAGTATTGCGTTAAAGGTAAATTTAATTTTCCAAAAATGTTTGGTAAACTTAAACTCAAAATAAAAATATTATTTTTATATTTTTCTGAAATATAGGATAAAAGTTAAATTAATCTACGTAAGGAAGGTTTACACAAGTAAGTACTTATAATAATGTTTTAATGAATTATGAAATTTCAATAAGAACAAATTGTTCTATTTAATTTATAACCAAGGATTATATAATTGTTTGTTTATAATAATAATAATAAATATTATCTAGTATTTTACCTTGTGGTACTATTTCATGTCAACGAAAAAGGCAAGTTGTATTCCAAGGCCATGGTTATGTTTCTCTGTTAAAATGGACAAAGTATAATGTAAAGTCAGTCGAGTGGTATTTTGCTAATCGCCCCAACAGTAATTTTAATCCTGAATGTTTTGATGGTATTAACATTCATTCCAAAAAGTCAAAACACACGAACGAAATTCGTTATTGCATTTGGAAGCCACAAAAGTTAGAGCAGTTTGGTTAAAAAATGGTACTATTGATAATAAACTTGAAAAACAAATTTGAAATAAAGCAAAGAACTAGAGAAATATTGAAAAAGAATAATAAAAACCATTTTAACACTTACTGGAGGGAGCACAGCTTTTTCACTTATTTTACGATTATTTTTCAATAAAAATTTTACCGTGATTACCTAAACTTATATTTATTTAACTAAAAACGTAACCAAAAGTGTCCACCACAACATTATGGTAATATATAAGTTGGGACAATTTGAAGAGGGTGTTCCTGTGCAAGAATATTATGTGTATTAGGAAAGAAGAATTGGAGTTCTGTTATCTAATGAGAAAGTAAATATGTAAATGGCATGTAGATAAGAGCAACCCCTAGTAAGTACTGAGAAAGAACCTCAGAAGCCCGGAAAAAGGGTCAAATTACTAATCTAGAATTTTTTGCAGATAAAATGTATCAACGTATTACGATCACCGAGGTACATCGTCCTAGACGTCTTAGTAAGTTAATCCATTAGAAAGTGTCAATCAAAGGATAACAAGTATATGTTAAGTGTATAATGCCTGGCGCTTGATGAACAAAAAATCTCACTGTTAATTCCTGAGCTTCATCACACGCACTCTTAATACTAGATTTTGCCCCATTATACACAGTCCTATTATTTTTCACATACAATTTTAGGACACTTATTAGTTGCCTTATTGCTAAATTCAGGCTACATTTTGACATGTTTATTAAAATCCAACTGGTTATCTGATAGCTCTGTTTCACTCCTTAATCTTTTCTCTACTAATTGTGTTCATATTTGTCATTCATTTTATACCTACAACACATTGTTCGGTATTTATTTTATTCTTAAAAATTAAAACTAGATAATCTAGGATTTTGTTATTCTTAACGCTTCTGGCTTATGAGGCAAATTGATCCTATGCGGTAATTTATAAATTGCCTATCGGGAACATTTTGTTCGAGGGACAATTATTGAATTGTAACTATTATATGTGTAGTCTTACTAGGACATAAATCCAAAGAATTTATTCGAATACTGTTGCGCTCAAATGCCAGCAATATTATAGCCATCCATATAAATATTTTGGTCTGCGAAGAATGGCAATTCGACAGTCTAATGCTGAGAACCATCAGAGGGCACACTACTAGTACTACGCCAGCGTACAACTTTCTAACAGTATTTTTCCTTAATCTGTTTGCTACGATTAACTCCATGGATAGCAATCCAACCGCTATCGAAGTTATCCAACACATCAGCCACGGTTGACAGACATTAACGCCGTTTTTAACTGCATCGCCGCCCAGAACTCTGGCAGTGTATATGGGCAATCCGGTGGTGATAAAGCTGTACAGGTTTCCGAATCTATACCACGACAGGCCAGAATAACTAATTAGTAAAATGTATGAAATCGCCACTTGACGATAAAGTATGATAAATATACCCAAGAGAGGCAATCAGTAGGCTGATGTACGCTTCGGATTGAAGGGCGGTTTTCCAAGGTGTAGAGAAAACACTCAACGAATGGTTGCTGGCGTCTTCTAACACTTTGTATGGCATTTTGCAGAACATTACCATCCATATAAGCGACCAAAGAATAGCAAAAGTGCCCAATATAAAGAAACTCCAGGAATGTGACGTGTTTGGTATAATCAAGCCGCTGAATAGATGACCACTAAAAGCACCAAATATTGTACCGGAAAACATAAAGGTGGAAAACAAAGCTCTGCTCGACTTGGGAATGATTTTACCAGCTATAGTGCCGCCACACGGAGCTACCGGACCAAACGCACATCTGTCAACACCAATATTGTTTCCTATTCATTATTAAAAAAAAAATCCGCCAATTAGAGGGTAAATAGAATATAACAAAATAAAAAGATTCTAAATGTGAAATTTAGTTTTTTTTTTTTAATAATCGCAAAATTAACTTACTATAAAAAGTATTTTACAAATTATACAGTTTTTTTTTTAAATATAGTTACGTATTGTTATTAAGAAGTAAAATGGACGAATTAGTATTACGACGAATGATTAGTATTTATATGTTCTTTTAATAATTACTAACCCGACAAAAAAGCGGAGGACGAATACGGCAATCCAACTGTGTAATTGCACAGCCGCTATTGGACAGAATATTACTGAAACCGCACTGACGAACATACACAATCCCATTATTTCTCTCTCGTAACCTCTGTTGGCGTACACTCCTCCGGGAAACACGGTGAACAGCATACCGATAAAGTAGGCCGACATCGTAATGCTTTGTTCTTCCAACGACCAGTCCATTCTTTTTTCGTCAATCGTCGAGTTTATGCCAACGTTAATTTCCACACCTGGACAATGGTCATTGTGTGGGGCCGCCACAAGTGGAGATTTCATCATCACCATCATAGAGTAAGTGAAGTGCAATCGAACAGCTATCATGTACGCGTAAGCCAAGAACATCATAAGCAACCAAACGATGACTTGACCCTGTGCACAAATCACATTGCCGATCATATAAATTTATTGAATTTTTAAAACCAATTAAAGTTGATAAAAAAAAGTAAAGTTTTTCGTAACGTTAAAAAATCACGTTCATAAATTATCGTCAACTTAACAAGTTATTTTATAAAAACAACAAAGTTACCTATGGAAAGATCATTATTATCACAAATCGACGATTACTGTACAACTACTATTATACCTATTTTAAACCTTTAAATATAGTGATTATTATTTATCCATTTCTTATAAAACGTTTAATTAGCTATAATTCAGTTGTATAAAATTTGTATTAATTAAACATGGTCAGACCGCGTCCCCCGTTATTTAAATAGTCCGTCAAGCCACACATTATTTACCACATTATGTGGTACGGACCCAAACAAATCTACTTTTATTATAATTATTATGTCCGCGTACTTAGCTACGAACACTCAACGACATAAACACTAAACGTAAGTTATTTTGTTGGTTTGACATTACGACAGTAAGTTGTAAGAAACAGTTAGCAAATAAGTCACCCCAGTCATAATTAAATTTGATTATATAGCATTTCTGCTCCGCTGATTAAAACTTTTGCGCTTGAAAATTGTGTTATGTTTTACTTTTAATATTGCAACCAAATATAAATAATTTGTTGATACATTAAAACACATTACCATAGTAGTTTAAGGTCTATGGATCTTTGCTAGGTATAATTTTTACTTAATACATTTCAAGACGTAACTTACCATTGTGTAGTGTGTGATGTAATAAAATCTTCTTAATCCATAATTTTACATTTTGGGTTTGAATTTCATGATTTTAGCACAGAAACAGTGTAACGTTTCCATGGAAATTTGGAAAACCTCATTACTATTTCAAAGCGACAATACAGAATCAATACAAAATATAAACAAACAAAACATATTGATAGCAATAAATATTTTATACAAACGCCACTACTAGCATTTTTTGAAATTTAATAGGCCAGATGATGCCCGTGCCTAATAAGGTGGGACCAACGAGAAAAATTCTAGGAAAATGTATTTGTTGAGTTAGATTATACCTACTAACATTTTTTCCGACTTTTTTTCAGTAGTTCAATATTTTTATTACATTGATATTTTGGTATTTATTTCTTCAATACAACTTAAAATAATCATAAAAGATCTAGAAAAAACATTACAAAAAAATTAAAGTAAAAAGTTAATAAAACTTAACTTTCCTTTAGTGAGCTAAGTCTTTCTTCAGACGCACGAGTGAGTTGTTGCTCTTGCCACTAAAAAAGTATGTATTTGCTTTAAATTAATGGTTAGTTCGTACTTGTACGCTGTTAACTGTGTAGATGGTCCAAGAAGTTTATCCGTTCTATAACTTAGCCAAAGGCTAGTAGAATCTAACCTAGGAGCGCACAGCCCCCATGAGTCCAACTTAGAGGCCTCAGGTGGAGTTGAGACTTCAGTTCTGGGGCGCAGACCGAGATCTGAGGGGCTCCCCAGGCCCGAGTAATAAGTGAATCCTCATTAATCTTTTAACCAATGCGTATTCACAGCACACTTATAGCCAAAGAGAAATTTACCATTATAATCTATGAAAAGGCTGATTTGTGTCCACCTGATACTTCTTAAATACTAGTATAATCACTAAAATGTGTCGTAAGCATAGTCATGCAGTCGGGTTAGGGGTGGTATTTTTAAAGCAGGTAAATCTTAGTTAATATTTAATTTCTGGTAGTGGAGGAGGTAAGTTTCTTAACTTCACAACACCTACCCCAACTACATAACTATGCATACTTTTTTCGTTTTATATCTTAACAGCAAGACCTGAATTTACTGAGACTCCACAAGCGTTTACGTTAAAAGTTCAACAGTTTCTACTAATTGTTCTACTACTTCCAAAATCGATGGGATCGCCAACTAATCTTCAGGCAGTTCCCTATCTGGAAACTATACGTTTACAGAAAATTATTGTACAAATGTTCAAGTGATTTTATTAAATTCATGTACATACTAAATATACTAAAGGCGGGATTGTTTGGTCGTCTGAATTATCTATGGGGGATCTACTTAAGCGAATATGTAAACTCCTGGGGATTAACAAACTACACACAACAAATACCCATCCAGAGACGAATGGGCATTTAGAGAACTGGAGTGATACTTCAAAAGCTTTATTGATAAAGGGAGTGATAACTAGGACATATTACTATTTTATTCTTCTTTCTGGTATAATACGAGCACGAGATTTTCCCCGTTTGAATTATTGTATGGCCGCCAGCCGGTCATCCCTTTTGTTTTCTACAGAGATCCAGATCCTATGTATACTTTTGACGAATATGTAGTCGATTTAAAAAGTAAAATGCAAGAAACTCATAAGATTGCACATGATAATCTTATACAATCAAAAATTTGAAATAAGAACTACTGTAGTAAGCACACGCTTACTTATTATATTATTATATATTTATGTACTTATTATGTACGTCATTACGACATACACTTTTCAGGTTTCATATTATTTTCTTGACTAGCTATTTGCAACCTGCGTAATTAACTACTTTGATATATGTTGTTAATAATAATTTCTCTTGTTCTAAACCTATTTTATGTTGTTTGTTACAATTTACTAATTTACATATTACTATATAAACTTATCTATTTCTCTGTACAATTGTCAGTCTTCAGCCAGTCAGTTAAAACGTATTTTGCACAGTGCCCATTAAAACAGTTAAAGTTATTTTTCAAAAAGTGTTTTTTTTTTGTAATGAGTTGCTAAAATTAGCTAAGATTAACCAATATTATAATACTTGAGTCGATTTCACCCTGTTTATTAATAATATATTATGTAAAACCTAAATGGGTTCCTTTTTACTTTGTATTTAACTAAAGGTTAACAACACTATAAATGTAGAATATAAATTCAATTTATTTATGCAAATATTAAAAACCGTATACTATGTAACAACTGGAGATTGCGAAAATGTGCAAAAACACATTAAATATTGTATAAATTATTTGTATCCGACAATGTTCCGCGAATTGTAGTGGACACCTTGCCAAATAGCGAAATCACCATCGACCCGGACTCCACATAGATTGAAGATTGCACAACACCAAAAGGTCAATCAGTGCGGGGACATCGACTCCTTCCATTTACCCGGATGGCAATTTTGCGTGAATACCAGCCGATTTGGCATGCGAATTCAGAAGTGTTCTGTCTGCTCAACGCTCATCACACCTGAAAGACGACACTTAATTATTGTTTGTGTATTAACTTCATACGTGTAAAATACATAGCTTACCTTATTTGTATTATTGAAATATTCTTTTCTTTAAAATAAAACCATTTCCATCTTTAATCTTTGTGTTCTAAGTCTGCAAAGGCCACAAACTTAACACTGGCGCAGTGACGGTAGGATTGTCAAAAGCGGCACTGATCATTCCAGCATCACACCGAAGAACAATTGAAGAGTTCCAGCGCTTCTTGGTCTTCAACGCTTCTTTGACGAACAGACGACTCAACATGAACGCTTTATTGTGAGTTAATCTAAAGTATAAGAATATAAGATAAGTTTATTTTAGTTGATTGTATGAGTAATAATAAGCAGGTAGACACTTCTCATGTTAAGGTAGAATTAGATTTATCTGAGGTTACGTTAGAATCTAGTGAGATAAATTTAATTAATTTAGACAATAGTAACAGTAGTACTATTATTATTGATCAGGAATCTGTAACCGACCCAGTAGACCTTTTAAACAAAATATTAAGGAAAGAACCAGATAGGCAGAACGAATATACCTAGAAAACAATGGAATATTAAGTTTAAGTTCTTCTTGTAGAGCCTACAGTGACCAAGTTGTTTTAATACCAGGAAAAGAAATTATTTCTGAAGGATACAACGACTTTATTGCTAACATAACTATACCTGAACCAACATATTTGAATTCAAGGTTCAATAATCATTTCCTGAATGCTTTTTACACTCAAGCTCATTCAATTAGTGATCTTCTAAACAATGGTAAAACCACTAGATAACTTGAAGCCGAAGCTGACATTTTTCACGTTCCATTAATACAAAGCATTTACGAATATGTTCTGTTAGGTCTCAGCATAGCTAACCTAATGATTATTTTGGTTGTGTTATATTTAAATGATATTTTACAATATAATCGCTTGAGGCGAGCTCAAGAGCCAATAAGATTGGACGTATGGTCCACGCAGGTGAAGAAATGACTATGTAAAAAATAACAATAAATAAGAAGTATTTTTATATATAAAAATAATCTTTCAATATAAGTAATTTAAATATTAAACTAATACGGTGAAGGGAAATCAATATATGTATAATATTATATCTATAATAATGTAATAAAACCTGTATTTAGTGCCAACATAAAAATCATAGTGGCCGATTTCGAATTCTTGCCGAAAACGAATAGTGAATATATTGCTGTATCCGGATGCCTCTTGTCGACGCACAAAAACAACCATTCCGTGAACCTATCCGGATTTCCGGAAGTAGTAACTACAACTTGTGCTCCTCGACAAGCCACGCAGCAGGAGATAAAAGCAATGCTTCGGCAATGTAATCGTTTTAAGGCCACAAAACCAGCGTTCGCCTCGTTATTAAACGAGCTGAACAAGGGACTATATCAAAAGGGGCCCTGGACACTAACTTTATCCACCATTTCAAAATATATACATAAAGGTTCACGCAAACCCATCGTAGTGTTTTGGAACGGTAATCATGACTATAAAATATAAAAGCAGTTTGGAGTGACGAATGTCTATAAATATCTGAATATGACCGCCTGGGATAACAACAATGACGGGCGGTTCAATCTAAAACTGATAAACATGGATACCGGGAAAATCTACTACGATGAGTTTAGGAGAGGTCAAAAAAGGGGGTAGGGATCTGAACCTGCGGGAAGTCCATGAGTTAACGTGTACAGAGACACATTCCCCCCACATGTCTTACCATGATCCGTTTTTTTAAACAGTCTCTTCCCGCTGTGTTTTAAATTATATAATTAATAGGTTAAGACCGATCAAATTTTACCACCTAATTAAAGATATGCCTAGGTTAAGAAAAAAGAAAAACAATAAGAGAAAAAAACAAAAAAAAGACTGTAGCATAATGGCTAACATAGTAATAAGTAATCATATAAGTATCACTAACATTTAATTCTAAAAATATCTGTTTTAATGTTCTAGGTAAATGGATAACTTTCCTACTTACGTTAGAATTAGTAATAATACAATGAGTAAGAGCAATCCCCGTATAATCTTCCTAAAACGAGTAGTAAACTTGGCCTTAAACAATTGTACAAACCCTCTTGCTTCCAAACACACATTAAATACCATATTGTAATGGATTACTAAGTCCAGCCATGTTTACGTCATGACCGATTTCTCCTTGAATATTAATATGTGTACGACCTAAAGGAGTTATTCTATACTTTGTATGTAACCAAATGTAAACAACGTCATAAATTGTAAAATCCAAATTATAAATTGTAAAAGCCAATTTATTTATACAAATCATATACTTTGTACAACTGAAAGATTGTAAAAACGCACAAACAAACACATAAATTGTATCTATCTGACAATGTTCGGCACTTAGCAGAAGACAGCTTGGCCATTCACCAACAACCCGGATTAACGCTTGCACAACTGAGAAAAGGTCACCGAGGCGGGGATCCGAAGGACTCCTTCCACTCGAACCGGATGGACATTTTGCGTAAATACCAGCCGTTTCACCACAGCACCTTCAGAAGTGTTTTGGCTGTGTATTTGATACCTGCAACATAACACCCACGATTACTGTTTTGTACACTGAACTTATACATGTTGAAATTACAAATACTTACTTTATTTTTGTCTTTGAGAGTTTCTTTTCATTTTTAAACCTTCAAAACCATCTTCAACCTTTTGTGTACAAGTACTCAAAGGCCACGAACTTGCGAGAACTTTACACTGGCGCAGATGCGGTACGATTGTCAAAGGCGGGACTGATTGCAACATCACACCGAAGACCAATTGAAGAAATTCCAGCCTTCTTGCTCTTCAACGCTCTTTGACACGACCAGACGACTCAAAAATGAACGCTCTATTAACACTACCACTACTATTTGTCGTACGACTGGTTAAGTCAACCACACCTTATCAAGATGACAGACTGTTAACCACTGCGGGTTTACTGTATGAAAGTTTGGGACAAATGAGAGTTCAACAAACAACTTACGATTTTACCGCATATCTAGATTTAAGCTATTATAATACTAATTCAGACCAATTAAAACTACGTATTACCGAATTAAAAGAATATTGTAAAAATTATGATAATCGCACCTTTGAATGGAATTCAATAAATAATGTCACTACCACTGATAAAACTCTATCACAGCGATGTGCCTTTATAGTAGATAAAATAGATTTTATTCGCGAAGAAGTTGGGCGAAAAATAGATTTAAGTCTAAAATCTGTAGGACATACTAAAGTTAGAAATCGACGTTCTATACCATGGTCAACTTTGGCGAAAACAGCTAAGACCATCTTTGGGCTTTGTAGCGATACTTGCTTAGAAAAATCCGAATCTCTTATTAAAAATTATCTAGACGGAGGCGAAACTGCCTTGCCCCAAAATACTAGAGTATTTAAAATATCACAGAATGTCAAACCTGGTCAAACTTTGCCACCACAAATAAAACCTCCAAATGACATCTTTACAACAGGCATGATGGAATTATTCCGCTTAGGTAATGTCGCTGAAATTGAATTGTTATTATCACAATACATTTATGAATCTAATCTCATATTTGAAATACTACAATTAGCACGGTTAGGTCAACTTCATTCTAGTTTAATAAGTATTGACGAACTTCAGACGCAATTTGTTTTTATAGCAAACCAATTGGAATCAAATACTCAGCTTCCATTTGATACTAGTCTTGATCACTTAGCAGAAACAATTAAATTGTCACAAATTATTATTTATTATGCTGATGGGAAAATTGTATTTAAAATAAACTTACCAGTAATTTTAAAAGATCGGCTAATTTTATACCACATTGTTCCTTTGCCAATTTGTAATAATCAGACTTGTATGTATATCAAGCCAAAATTTCACTATATCGCTGTAACAAACAATCATGAACGATATTCGACATTCGAAAAAATTGATCAGTTAAACTGTAAACGAAGCTCAAATTTCTTACTATGTGACGAATTATATCCACTCCATGCTTACAGCAATTTGCAAGTTTGTGAGCTTTTACTATTAAAACAACAAAGAATTGTTCCTAGTAATTGTAAAATCCTTTATAACAGAATATCTAGTACTATTTTCTATAAACTTACAAATAAAAATGAATGGCTGTATATTTCACCTGGGGAAACTATTTTTATAGCCTGTGGAGATCGCCCCGCAGAACGGATACAATTAGAAAATAATGGGATACTAAGTTTAAATTCTTCTTGTAGAGCTTACAGTGACCAAGATGTATTAATACCAGGAAAAGAAATTATTTCTGAAGGATATAATGATTTTATTGCTAATATCACTATGCCTGAACCAACATATTTAAGTTCAAGGTTTAATAACCACTTTTTAAATGCCTTTCACACACAAGCTCGTTCAATTAGTGATCTTTTAACTAACGGGAAGTCAACAAGACAACTCGAAGCAGAAGCCGATATTTTTCATGTACCATTTATACAAAGTATTTATGAATACGTTTTGTTAGGTCTTAGCGTAGCTAACCTAATAATAATTTTAGTAGTATTATATATAAACGATATATTACAGTATAATCGCTTAAGGCGAGCACGAGCCAATAGGACTGGACAAGCCGTGCGTGCAGGAGAGGAAATACCTTTGTAAAATATTAAGTAACAAAATAACAAGTAGAAAGTAGAAATATATAAATATTTAAATATATATAAGAAAAAAAAATCATGGTGAAGGACGACTAATATACGTATGATGTTATATCTGTAGTAATGTAATGAAACCTGTTTTAGCGCAAACATAATGATCATAGTGGCCGATTTCGAGTTTCTGCCGAAAGCTCACAGTGAATATGTCACTGTGTCGGGCTGCCTGTTGTCAACGCACAAAAATAATGACCCAGTGAAGCTATCGGGACATCCGATAGTAGTAACCACAAATTGTGCGCCACGACAGGCTACATCACAGGAACTCAAATCGCTCACCCGCCAGTGCAATAGATTTAAGGAAACAAAACCAGCATTTGGCTCGTTATTAAACGAGTTAAATAAGGGACTGTGTCAAAAAGGGCCCTCGACGATGAATTTATCCTCCATCTCAAAGTATATCCACAAAGGTTCAAGGAAACCCATCGTAGTGTTTTGGAACGGTAACCATGATCACAAAATATTGCAGCAAATTGGATTAAAAAATGTCTATAAATATTTGAATATGACCGCCTGGGATAACAACAATGACGGGCGGTTCAATTTGAAGTTGATAAACATGGTGACCGGAAAAATCTACTACGATGAGTTTTTAGGGGAAGTAAAAAAAAAGGGTAGGGAGCTGAACCTGCGGGAAGCTCACGACTTTACGTGTATAGAAACACACTCCCCCCATATGAACTTTCATGATCCGGTTTTTGACACGATTGCTTCTCGCTGTGTTTTGAACTATATTATTAGAAAGTTAAGGCCAATTAGATTTTATAGATTAGTTAAGGACATGCCTAGTTTAAGAAAAAAGAAAAACAAAAAAAGAAAAAAAAAACATAACTAACATTACGAAATAAGTAGCATAAGTATCACTAACATTTAAATTCTAAAAAAAATATGTTTTAATGTTCTAGGTGAATGGAAAACTTTCCTACCTACATTAGCATTAATACATTAGACATAATGAGTACGAGCAATCCCCGTGTAGTCTTTATGAAAAAAATCATAAATCTTGCTTTAAACAATTACACTAACCATCTTGCACCCAGACACACATTGAATACCATAATAACTGAAGTAAATTCAGAGTTAATTATAAAATTTGATGACCATTATTTGAGAAGCATTGAAAAAGATATTACAAATTTAATGAGGGAACTTTATGGGTCCTTACGACCATACAACATCTCAATGGCACTCGTAAACGCCGCCATAGAGGGGGATAGCTTATTAGATCCAATTTTTGAACATGAAAATACGACAGATAAAGCGAAATATTTTACTAAAGTACTAAAAATAGCATTTGAAAATTGCACTATTTATAGAAGAAGACGATCACTTTGGGATATATTAGTAGAGGCTAATACAGTCAATTTTCCCGATAGTTTTCTTAAACGTACCGAAAAACAATTTAAAACTACATTTAGAGATCGTTTTAGTAAATTACGACCATATAATATTAGTATGGCAATAGTGATAGCTATCCAAGACAAGGATTATTTAGTATCACAAATTACGGGGGTACTACCTAATATGGATTATGCAGTGGACGAAATCATAGACTAAGCTATGCCTAAAAAGTTCTAAGGGGGACAGGACTTGTCTCTCTTCACACCGAACTGGTATGGCCCTGTCTTGATTGAGTCTGACTTTCCTTATTTATTTAAAAAATTGCTCGTACCTCATTTAATGAAGACGAAGGTGTTTGTTCTCCATAGTTCAAGAAAAGACAGGACTTGTCTTTTCTCACACCGAGCTCAAGGACACACACCGGCGTCAAGTAGATTGTGACTAATAATAATTAATAAGATTATAACACAGTCAAAATTATAAAGAGAAAAAGATGCTTTTATCATAGATTCTAAATTAACTAAAGATATTATCTAAGGTAATAAATTGTAATTGTATTTTAAAAATATTATAATGTCAATTTAAAAAAAAATTGTATTGTACTTTGAAAAAGAATATATATATTGTATTGTACTTTGATGAAAAGAAATATTGTAATTGTAATTGAAATAATAAATAAAATATATTGTAATACTAACCTATATACTAACCAGTAATTTTGAATGTTTTAAAAAACCAAACTATATGTAAAACTAACTATTAACCTATAATATTCACTATGTATCCAAATGTATAACCATATAATGTATAACTTTTAAAAAACCATTGTAATTTTAACGATATGTAATGATACACAGGCATGTAATTGAGTATTGTCAAAGATGTTTTATCCATAAATGTACAAAACATCTTTTTCTGGGGAGAGAGATGTAATGGATTACTAAGTCCAGCCAAATTTACGTCATGACCGATTTCTCCTTGAATATTAATATGTGTACGACCGAAAGGAGTTATTCTATACTTTGTATGTAACCAAATGTAAACAACGTCATAAATTGTAAAATCCAAATTATAAATTGTAAAAGCCAATTTATTTATGCAAATCATATACTTTGTACAACTGAAAGATTGTAAAAACGCACAAACAAACACATAAATTGTATCTATCTGACAATGTTCGGCACTTAGCAGAAGACAGCTTGGCCATTCACCAACAACCCGGATTAACGCTTGCACAACTGAGAAAAGGTCACCGAGGCGGGGATCCGAAGGACTCCTTCCACTCGAACCGGATGGACATTTTGCGTAAATACCAGCCGTTTCACCACAGCACCTTCAGAAGTGTTTTGGCTGTGTATTTGATACCTGCAACATAACACCCACGATTACTGTTTTGTACACTGAACTTATACATGTTGAAATTACAAATACTTACTTTATTTTTGTCTTTGAGAGTTTCTTTTCATTTTTAAACCTTCAAAACCATCTTCAACCTTTTGTGTACAAGTACTCAAAGGCCACGAACTTGCGAGAACTTTACAATATTAACTGAAGTAAATTCAAATCTAATTATACAATTTGACGATTATTATTTGAAAAGCATTGAAAAAGATATTACAAAATTAATGCGGGAATTTTATGGGTCCTTACGGCCATACAATATCTCGATGGCGCTTGTAATTACCGCCATAGAAGGGGACAATTTATTAAATTCAATTTTTGCATATAAAAATTCGTCAGATAAGGTAATTATTTTACTAATGTACTACGAATAGCATATGAAAACTGTACTATCTTTAAAAGGAGACGCACACTTTGGGATATATTATTAGAAGCAAATACAATTGATTTTCTAGATAGTTTTCTTAGGCGCACCGAAAATCAATTTAAAACTAAATTTAGAGATCGTTTTAGTAAACTAAGACCATATAATACTAGTATGGCAATAGTAATAGCTATCCAAGACAAGGACTTCTTAGTATCACAAATTACGGGGGTATTACCTGATATAGACTATACGGTTGATGAGACTATAGGCTAGGCTATGCCTAAAAAGTTCTAAGGGAGACAGGACTTGTCTCTCTTCACACCGAACTGGTATGGCTCTAGTCTTGGTCAAGTCTAACCCTCCTTAATGAAACGAATTGCTCGTACATCATTTGAAGACAAAGGTGTTTGTTCCACACGTAGTTCAAGGAAAGACAGGACTTGTCTTTTCTCACACCGAGCTCAAGGATACACACACCAGCGTCAAGTAGATTATGATTAATAATAATTGATAAGATTGTGACACTGTCACAAATTATAAATGGTAAAGTTCCTTTTATTATAGATTCTAAATTAACTGAAGATATTATCTATGGTAATAATTTGTAATTGTACTTGAATTAAAAAAAAATATTGTACTTGTACTTTGAGAAAAAAAAAAAAATTGTATTGTACTTCGATTAAAAAATATATATTGTAATTGTATTTGAAAAAAAATTTTCAAAAAAAAAAATATATTGTAGATGCTATTAAATACTAATCCATACTAACCACTAATTTTAAATGTTTAAAAAAAAAAGAAATTATATCTAATAAATACTAACCATTAACCTATTGTATTCACTATGTATTCAAATGTATAACTATATAATGTATAACCTTATAACTATATAATGTATAACTTTTATAACTATATAACTTTTATAAACCATTGTAATTTCTAATGATATGTCACAATACACAAACATGTAATCAATGTTGTAAAAGATATTTCGTTTATGAAATGCACAAAATATCTTTTTTTTAGGAGGGAAATGTTGCTAAATTAGTCAAGAATTGCACAAATAACCGATTTCTCCTTGAATATTAATAATATTTGATGTACAACCTAAATGGGTTTTTTCTCTACTTTGTACGTAACCAAAAGGTTAACAACATCATACATGTAAATCGTAAAATTCAATTTATTCATACTGTAGTAAGCACACGCTTACTTATTACTTATTATATTATTATATTATTATATATTTACGTACTTATCATGTACGTCACTATGACGTACATCTTTCAGGTCTCATATTACTTCCTTGACTAGCTATTTTGCAATCTGAGTAATTAACAACTTTGTTATTTGTTGTTAATACTAGTTTCTCTTGTTCTAAACCTAGTTTATGTTGTTTGTTACAATTTACTAATTTACATATTACTATTTAAGCTTATCTATTTCTCTGTACAATTGTCAGTCTTCAGCCAGTCAGTTATAACGTATTTTATTCAGTGCTTATTAAACAATTAAACTTATTTTCCAAAAGTGTTTTTATTTATAAAAGTCTACGTTTGTTCTCATATACTTTATGTATGTAAAACCCTTTTCCGGGCTTACTACATAATAATTGGTGTCAAAAGTTCGGACTTCGATTCAACCTGCGTTCTGCGCAAACTGAGACGATCACCACCATCGTTCGAAGCACCGACATCCTGACGAGTCAACACTGTCCCTAACGTTGAACGACCGATCATCGTCTAACGTTAGCAAAGGGTCGCTTGAAGCTCTCACAGCTCCAGCGAACCGCAAAATCCAAGTCATTCTTGGTCAACGCAAAGCATCTTGCAAGTAAGTCGTTGTTAAAACCCAACTCTGTTGGTCGGTGCCAAGTTCACATACACTTATCAGTCACCGCAAAACCCAAAAAAAATATTTTTTGGTCAACGCTCAGATTTTATCTGACCGCTGAGAAACCCGAGTCGTTTATTGTTTTAATACACTCGGTCGACAATAAAACGTCGCATTGTCAATTACCAGTCAAACAAGATCAGGGAAAAATCAACGACAAATCCACAGCACAGCACCGGTTCAACCTCGGCCAAGCGGGTCAAACCAACTGCAGTCTGGGTGCAACAGTAACCGTTGTCCGTCCAACGTGTGTCCAACATCTGCCGGACATCTGTCCATCGTCTACCAATACTTAACCATGAATGTATTTAAAACCATCGTATTATTTACAATTTTTTATGGTGCGCAGGCACAGAAAAATTATACAGTACAGGAACTATCCCAACCTTCGGGTATATTCTTTGAAAATCAAGGCACAGTTAGAGTTATCACTTCTACATGGACGCTAGCAGCTTATTTTAGTACAATTTCATTTCAGCAGGATGCTATTACGCTTAACCATACGGTTCAAAAATCCCAAACTTTGTGTGAGCATGGCAACCTTAACACTCATCTTTCTCAAGATGTTAAAGACGCATGTTGGACCTTTGTTAGTTCTTTAAAGGCTATGGTTAATGATGCCATAGAAAAACGCTCGTTACTATTAGACTCTATCGGTCACCAAACGCGTGATAAAAGATCAGCTCCTTTCGAAATGGTAGGTCAAATAGCACATAATTTATTTGGGGTTTGTGACGAAAATTGTGTACGTAAGTACAAT
This sequence comes from Adelges cooleyi, assembly GCF_023614345.1. Classification (NCBI taxonomy): domain Eukaryota; kingdom Metazoa; phylum Arthropoda; class Insecta; order Hemiptera; family Adelgidae; genus Adelges; species Adelges cooleyi. The sequence continues at coordinate 282,071 of NW_026095849.1, read as the reverse complement.
TTCTATATATCTACACTAGAAAACCAAAATATAAATACCTTAAAGCTTGTTAATAAACAAACTAAAATTATTAAATTATTACAAAAAGAACATACATTTCTTAATTCTTCTATTTCTTTTTTGTCAACTTCAATGTCTAATATGAGTAAGGAAATGTCAGAATATTCTTTTGCTAACATTATGGGAGACCATAATACGCACGTTAAATTAATTCTTGGTGCATACATGCACAACACAACTATCTTAGCAGACGTATTAAATTACGCTTCGACAGGACATATTCATCCATATGTATTAAATAAACAAGAATTTATTAACAATCTAAGAGACATTAAGGTTTCTCTTCCATCAGGGACAGACTTACCTGTCAGTATTAGTGATCAAAATTTAGCCGAACTTATACAATTATCAGACTTGAGTATATTTGCTACTAATAACAGTATTGTATTTTTAATTAAACTACCGTTAGTTTATCAAACTCATTTAACATTGTATTCAGTTCTTGCTAAACCTGTTAAAATGTATAATAATAACATATATGTTTATGTTAAACCTGCTTCCCAATATTTAGCTATAAGCAGATCGCATGAATATTATACTAGTTACTCCGAGTTGGACCTATTAAGATGTAAGATATCCACTTCTTTTTTGCTATGTCCAGAAATCCAAACACTACATCCTACAAATTTGAAACCTACTTGTGAGATCACATTATTCCAAAATCCACGATATTTCCCTTCTAATTGTCATATCCAATACTTAAATTTATCTTATTCTATTTTTCACAAATTACATACTAAAAACCAGTGGTTATTTGTTACTCCGTTCGATGTTCTTTACATTACTTGCGATGACATCACTGAACGTATTACAGCCACTATCGAAGGGGTAGGCTATTATCTCTTAATGAGACTTGCACAGCGTACGGTCAAAATGATATCCTCCTTCCTACTCCTATCTCTCATGAACATTATATTGATGTAATTCCTCTTACAAATATTGTACCTCTTACCGACAACTCATTAATTAATTACCCTATTACAGTAATTTCTGATTATATATCTATTCATAATCTTAACGATTTATTAAAACTAAAATCTAATTATATACAGCCAGAGCACGTTCAATCGTACTCTCTTTTTATTACAATTCTTATTATATTATTAATTGGTAACTTAATTTTCTTTCTTATTTTTACTACTGTCAAATCACTCAATAATAAAACACCCACAATCGAAGGAACAGCAGAAGAATTAACTGAACTTCATAATAATACAGATAATTGTAATGATACAACTATTGTTTTAGATCCCAACCCTTCTGTAACAAATGTAGTTAATACAAGTCACTTTGACATACCTCATTCTAGTACTATGTACTCGATATATCCGAGACTTTAATTTTTTTTATGTATTTGTTCTGTTTAATTGGTATTAACTATTGTATATATATATATACTTATGTATAGGTGATGGATGTTATTATAGATTAGTATTGTTTACTATTGTCTATCTTTGTATTATTATTATTGTAATTCTCTGTTTATTTTGTTTAATTTTTTTTTTTGGGGAAAACCCATTGTTTTCAATGTATTTTCCATTTTGTGGTGGGGTTGTAGTAAGCACACGCTTACTTATTACTTATTATATTATTATATTATTATATATTTACGTACTTATCATGTACGTCACTATGACGTACATCTTTCAGGTCTCATATTACTTCCTTGACTAGCTATTTTGCAATCTGAGTAATTAACAACTTTGTTATTTGTTGTTAATACTAGTTTCTCTTGTTCTAAACCTAGTTTATGTTGTTTGTTACAATTTACTAATTTACATATTACTATTTAAGCTTATCTATTTCTCTGTACAATTGTCAGTCTTCAGCCAGTCAGTTATAACGTATTTTATTCAGTGCTTATTAAACAATTAAACATATTTTCCAAAAGTGTTTTTATTTATAAAAGTCTACGTTTGTTCTCATATACTTTATGTATGTAAAACCCCTTTCCGGGCTTACTACAATACCAATACTAAGAAACCGTATACTTTGTACAACTAGAGATTGTGAAAACACGCAAATAAACATATTAAATATTGTATAAATTATGTATCCGACAATGTTCCGCGATTAACAGTGGACATCTTGGCAATTCACCAACGACCCGGACTCGAGGATTAGCGGTTGCACAACTGGAAAAAGGTCATCAATGCGGGGATGCCAAGGACTCCTTCCACTCCACCCGGATGGCCATTTTGCGTAAATACCAGCCGCTTCGCCATAGCAAGTCAGAGTGTTCTGGCTGCGTATTATCCAAGATACCTGAAACAAGACACTCGTTTTTACTGTTTGTGTACTGAATTTATGCTTGTTAAAATACATAGCTTACTTTATCTTTGTTATTGAAAGTATTCTTTTAATTTAAAAACTTCCAAATTCCATATTTAACCTTTGTGTTCTAAGTCTTCAAAGGCCACAGACTTGACAGACTTAACACACCTAATAACCTGACATTTGCGCATGACGCAGCAACGGACGTCGAATTCACGAAATGCATCTTTGACAGTGTCATTAGACGATTTTCATATCCATTGTTATCCATTGACCTTTTTCCGGTCACCAAGGCGGGGATGCCAATGACTCCTTCCATTCCACCCGGATGGCAATTTTGCGTAAATACCAGCCGCTTCGCCACACCAATTCAGAAGTGTTTTGGCTGTGTATTGCTCCACGTACCTGCAACAAAACTCTTATTATACTGTTTGTGCATTAACTTTATGCGTATAAAAATACATACCTTATCAAATCTTTGTCATCGAAAGTATTCTTTTAATTAAAAACACCCATCTACCATCTTCAACCTTTGTGTTTTAAGTCTCCAAAGGCCATAGACTTAACACTGGCGCAGTGGCGGTACGATTGTCAAAGGCGGGACTGATCATTTCCAGCATCACACCGAAGACCAATTGAAGAATTCCAGCGCTTCTTGATCTTCAACGCTCTTTGACGACCAGACGACTCAATATAAACGCTTTATTGTGAATTAATCTATAATATAAGAATATAAGATAAGTTAATTAAGTTGATTGTATGAGTAATAATAAGCAGCTAGGCACTTCTCATGTTAAGGTAGAATTAGATTTATTTGAGGTTACGTTAGAATCTAATGAAATTGATTTAATTAATTTAGACGACAGTAACGGTAGTTCTATTATTATTAATCAGGAATCTGAAACCGACCCGGTAGACCTTTTAAACAGAACATTTAGGGAAACAGATAGGCGACTAACTAGGAGTACACCAGGTGTAGTGCATGTTGAACTACAAACAGTTAGGAAAACAAAATCTAAGGTAAAAGAAATTACACAACAGCTACGGCTAATACACCAGAAATAGAAACTAATCAATCAACGATGGCTTCAACTCCTACTTTAAGTTTAACTGACACGTTACATTTAACTCCCAAATACTCCGGTGAAACGGATACTTATCAATTTTTAAATGCATGTGAGACAACAATTAATTCAGTTAGTGCCGATCAAATACCGCTTTTGTTAAAAATGATTATAAGCACCAAGCTATAAATATATATATATATATATAGCTTGGTATATATATATCCATTTTTTTTTAGCATATCGTAACAGTCCTCACTACTATTCAATCAAGGTATGGCACAACAAACATCTAGCATTTTATTAGATCCTAAGGAGAAAATAAAAAAAATTAAGTCACTAGGCAAGCCTAGTAAACATGCTAGAAGACGAATAAATTATAAAAATAAAATTAAAAATGTCAAACTAGATGAAGAGATAATAAAAAAAATGTACAACATTATAGAAACAATAAAAAAATATATTTAAATTTAGCTGTAATTTTGTTGTTGTATTTGTATGTGGTTGTGTGACTCTTGTCTTTATATTTCTAGTTTGAAAAAACATGGTTTTTTTCCCAGCAATATAGCAGAGGTATATAATAATAATGTTTATTTGCACCCATAGAGGACCATAGAGCGCCATAGAATAATAGTATAGTACACATACTCATACATAAGTTGTATATGTGTATGGTATTATTAAAGCGAAATCGTCCCCGCGTTGAGAATACAATTAATGTGTGAAGAATGAAAGGATAATTAAACCGTTCCTGTGGTGCGGCGTGTCTCGTTCAATGAATCTCGTATTTATAAAATTATTTTAGCTATTGTACGATGGATGTTACAATGTAACGACTCGAGTGAATACGTTTGTGAACATATAATTACGAGGCGAAATTGTTTCGTCTGTCTTTCACTAAAACGTGTAGATAGGGTTTTTCACTATCAAAACTTACTATGTGAGTTAGAGCTGTTAGTTCAAAATGGACAGCGATTCGTATCCATCGTCTGCTAGAACATCGGAACCATCGTCGGTTTCTTTAGCAGATTCATTTAAGTTAATTTTTTTTATTTGAAATAAAATAATATTTCCTATTTTTTTTAAATGGTCGTCAACAGATATTACTTGTGAATCAGATGCAGACGTGTTACCACCACTTCTGCGTCTTAATCAGCCAGCTATTGAAACCATTTGGCTAACTGATTCGGATTAATATGTAAGTTAGTTTAATTTTTTTTAAAATTATTTGTCAAATTAATATTTTACTGTTTCTTAGGGTCTATAAGAGGTATTTACTGTAATGGATTACTGAATCCAGCCAAGTTTACGACATAACCGATTTCTCCTTGAATATTAATAATGTACACGACCTAAATGAGTTATTCTATACTTTGTATGTAACCAAAAGGTAAACAACGTCATAAATTGTAAAATCCAATTATAAATTGTAAAAACCAATTTATTTATGCAACTATAAGAAATCATATACTTTGAACAACTAAAGATTGTAAAAACACACAAACAAACACATTAAATATTGTATAAATCATCTATCCGACAATGTTCCGCAATTAACAGTGGACAGCTTAGCCATTCACCAACAACCCGGACTCGAGAATTGGCAATTGCACAACTGGGAAAAGGTCACCGAGGCGGGGATCCGAAGGACTCCTTCCACTAGAACCGGATGGGCATTTTGCGTAAATACCAGCCGTTTCACCAGAGCAAGCTAGAAGTGTTCTGGCTGTGTATTATGATACACCTGCAACAAACACTCATTTTCATTGTCTGTGTATTAAATTCACGCTTATTGTAATACATATAATACCTATTTTTTGATTGAAAGTATTAACTTCATTTACAAATCTTCCAACTTCCTTCTTCAACCTTTTGTGTGCTAAGTCTCCAAAGGCCACAGACTTGCGGGAACTTCACACTGGCGCAGCGCGGTACGATTGTCAAAGGCGGGACTGATTGCAGCATCACACCGAAGACCAATTGAAAGAGTTCCAGCCTTCTTGATCTTCAACGCTCTTTGACACGACCAGACGACTCAAAAATGAACGCTCTATTGTGAGTAATCTATAATATAAGAACATAAAATAAGTTAATTAAGTTGATTGTATGAGTAATAATAAGCAGTTAGACACTTCTCATGTTAAGAAAGAATTAGATTTATCTGAGGTTACGTTAGAATCTAATGAAATTGATTTAATTAATTTAGACGACAGTAACGGTAGTTCTATTATTATTAATCAGGAATCTGAAACCGACCCGATATACCTTTTAAACAGAACATTTAGGGAAACAGATAGGCGATTAACTAGGAGTACACTAGGTGTAGTGCATGTTGAACTACAAACGGTTAGGAAAACAAAATCTAGGACAAAACAAATTAACACAACAGCTACGGCTAATACACCAGAAATAGAAACTAATCAAGCAACGATGTCTTTAACTCCCACTTTAAGTTTAACTGACGCGTTACATTTAACTCCTAAATACTCCGGTGAAACGGATATTTATCAATTTTTAAATGCATGTGAGGCAATAATTAATTCAGTTAGTGCCGATCAAATACCGCTCTTGTTAAAAATGGTTATAAGCACCAAGCTTACGGGCCGTGCATTTAATTGTACTAAATATAAAACTTTAGCATCATGGGAGGAGTTGAAGAAATCATTGCTTGGCGCGTTTGAAACACCTTTTGCAGCGGCTAACTTACAAATTCAATTAAATATAATAAGAATGAACAAAAATGAAACAGTTAATAGTTATAATGAACGGGTAGATGAAGTTTATCAAAAATTATGTAACGCTTTAGCCGCAGGGAAATCAAAGGAAGACGCGAAAATTATAAATGAAAACGTAAAAACACAGGCTCTGGTTAGTTATATTAATGGGTTAAATGAACAACTTAAATTTGAAGTTAAAACTAAAAATCCTCTTACACTTGATAGTGCTATGCAAACCGCAGTCCTAGCCGAAAAGGACTTGATCACTTACAGAGGGGTACAGGATATGTTTAAATCACAAAACGCAGGGAATAATTTTAATACGGGTCCAAATAACAACGGGAATAGGGGTTTTCAGTCACCAAGGAATAATGGCAATAATAATAATCGGGGTAACAATTTTAATGGTAATCGTCCTAATGTAGATAATAGACGTTGTAGGATTTGCAATCAAATAGGTCATATATCCTATAATTGTAGACTAAACACTAACAATGGCAATAATAATAATAGACCTCCACCTCAGCAAAATAGGCAAATTATCAATCGGGGAATTTTAATTCGAATAATGCGGGTCCCATTGTCTGTAATTATTGTGGCAAAATCGGTCACGGGGAGTCTGTTTGGCATGAATAGTGCATTGTGGGCGGACTAGTTGCACAGATGGTACTATAAAAACCTGTTTCATCGTTAAAACGTTTAGTATATTAATTTTACCCATTGTGGCCTCACGAACTGCATATAAATAAGCTCAAATATGGATCTCGGTATCAGTCAATTTCCAAACTTGCAATTGACACAATTGTACTCGTCGCGCAACAAAAATTACAACGATCATGGACTTGCAAGAGACCGAAGTGTTCACCCAGGAACATCCGCCGACTCCACCGACAACGCCGGTGAAACCGAAAAAACAAACAACTCTCAAACGGCGATCCAATACAAAAATGGGGTTTTCTTCAACACTGGAACAACAGAAAAAAAAAAACAAACCAATCAAGTAATAGAACTAGTGGACTCCGAGGACGAATCGAATCAGAAAACATGGAAAGAAATGCAATCTACAACTCTGCTGAACTTACCGTTGAAAACCATCGTAGACCTGGCAGACTTTCAGCATTTTTCGGGCTTCATGGAAGTACTATTGACGGACGACGTACTAATACAAACGTTAACGCTAATGCCAACAATTTCGGTGGTCGTGATGATGGCTATTTTGGTGAACAAGAACCCGATGCCGAACTTGTCCAGAGCCGAAGTATTATCAACACTGCTAAACTTCCAGCTCTGGAAAAGTCCGACATTAAGAGTCAGCCTTGCGCAATTAGTGTGCCCGTATTGCCGAATGGTCCATATCTGATTTCGATAAATTTTATAACGCACCAGGTGTATTTCCTTATTTTAATGCTTATGCTCGTCAACACGATCAAGTGTATTACGACGTTAATTTTTCAGTGAAAATAGCCAATGATTTATTAGAATTACAATGAGTACGAGCAATCCCCGTGTAGTCTTTATGAAAAGAGTCGTAAATCTTGCTTTAAATAATTGCACCAACCATCTTGCACCCAGACACACATTAAATACCATAATAACTGAAGTAAATTCAGAGTTAATTATAAAATTTGATGACCATTATTTGAGAAGCATTGAAAAAGATATTACAAATTTAATGAGGGAACTTTATGGGTCCTTACGACCATACAACATCTCAATGGCACTCGTAAACGCCGCCATAGAGGGGGATAGCTTATTAGATCCAATTTTTGAACATGAAAATACGACAGATAAAGCGAAATATTTTACTAAAGTACTAAAAATAGCATTTGAAAATTGCACTATTTATAGAAGAAGACGATTCGTATCTAATACTGCTGGGTCAGATTTATTGGAAAACAGAGGATTGCTTAGAGAATACGCCGTTAAGTTGTATAACGAATATATGGGAAGAAATTCCGCTTACCTCTCGGACATATGTGTCCATGAGGGACGCGAAGAATTTATTAAATTATATGATGAACTTAACATGGGACTCCAACAATGCGATCAATCAACGCGTGAACAATTCCGACTCGTCTCAGAACACGGCGACCACGTCCACATCGTCCACGCGTGTACTTACTCAAACGCAGCTTGTCGCTGTTCCTGGCTCCGTCGCAGCAGCATCTGGAGAACACGTAGAAGAGTTCGATATCGACGACGAATTTTCGTCGCTGAATTCGAAATTGACGACTGGGAAAATATCCTTAGATATTTCTCTACAAAAGGACACACAATCCAAGACTGCAAAGGCTCATGTCCTTATGGAGGACTATGTTTACGAACTCAAGATGTACAAGTAAGTTGTGAATATCATTTTACGTATTATCGACTAATGCCTATGAATTATAGGAAGGAGGATATACGCAATCTAGACAAGTCTCAATGGTACACCCGTGTCCACGTCAAAGCGGTGGGGACAGTGAAACGAGATCATCCGACCAAGAAGAAACTGGACGGACTGGTTGGCGATCTCATGGCCGATTTAAAAACCAAATCAAATCTGCGAATGGAGAAGACGTTCACTTATGGCCAAAAACATTAGACGATTTATTACTAACATATCCGTGCTGCCCGCCAGACGCCTTTTTTAACATTAAAGAATTTTACGATAATCCCAAATTAAATTACTTAGACGAATCGTCTAAAAAAGTTCGAGTCGCCTTGCGCAATTGGTGTGCCCGTATTGCCGAATGGTCCATATCTGATTTCGATAAATTTTATAACGCACCAGGTGTATTTCCTTATTTTAATGCTTATGCTCGTCAACACGATCAAGTGTATTACGACGTTAATTTTTCAGTGAAAATAGCCAATGATTTATTAGAATTACAATGAGTACGAGCAATCCCCGTGTAGTCTTTATGAAAAGAGTCGTAAATCTTGCTTTAAATAATTGCACCAACCATCTTGCACCCAGACACACATTAAATACCATAATAACTGAAGTAAATTCAGAGTTAATTATAAAATTTGATGACCATTATTTGAGAAGCATTGAAAAAGATATTACAAATTTAATGAGGGAACTTTATGGGTCCTTACGACCATACAACATCTCAATGGCACTCGTAAACGCCGCCATAGAGGGGGATAGCTTATTAGATCCAATTTTTGAACATGAAAATACGACAGATAAAGCGAAATATTTTACTAAAGTACTAAAAATAGCATTTGAAAATTGCACTATTTATAGAAGAAGACGATTCGTATCTAATACTGCTGGGTCAGATTTATTGGAAAACAGAGGATTGCTTAGAGAATACGCCGTTAAGTTGTATAACGAATATATGGGAAGAAATTCCGCTTACCTCTCGGACATATGTGTCCATGAGGGACGCGAAGAATTTATTAAATTATATGATGAACTTAACATGGGACTCCAACAATGCGATCAATCAACGCGTGAACAATTCCGACTCGTCTCAGAACACGGCGACCACGTCCACATCGTCCACGCGTGTACTTACTCAAACGCAGCTTGTCGCTGTTCCTGGCTCCGTCGCAGCAGCATCTGGAGAACACGTAGAAGAGTTCGATATCGACGACGAATTTTCGTCGCTGAATTCGAAATTGACGACTGGGAAAATATCCTTAGATATTTCTCTACAAAAGGACACACAATCCAAGACTGCAAAGGCTCATGTCCTTATGGAGGACTATGTTTACGAACTCAAGATGTACAAGTAAGTTGTGAATATCATTTTACGTATTATCGACTAATGCCTATGAATTATAGGAAGGAGGATATACGCAATCTAGACAAGTCTCAATGGTACACCCGTGTCCACGTCAAAGCGGTGGGGACAGTGAAACGAGATCATCCGACCAAGAAGAAACTGGACGGACTGGTTGGCGATCTCATGGCCGATTTAAAAACCAAATCAAATCTGCGAATGGAGAAGACGTTCACTTATGGCCAAAAACATTAGACGATTTATTACTAACATATCCGTGCTGCCCGCCAGACGCCTTTTTTAACATTAAAGAATTTTACGATAATCCCAAATTAAATTACTTAGACGAATCGTCTAAAAAAGTTCGAGTCGCCTTGCGCAATTGGTGTGCCCGTATTGCCGAATGGTCCATATCTGATTTCGATAAATTTTATAACGCACCAGGTGTATTTCCTTATTTTAATGCTTATGCTCGTCAACACGATCAAGTGTATTACGACGTTAATTTTTCAGTGAAAATAGCCAATGATTTATTAGAATTACAATGAGTACGAGCAATCCCCGTGTAGTCTTTATGAAAAGAGTCGTAAATCTTGCTTTAAATAATTGCACCAACCATCTTGCACCCAGACACACATTAAATACCATAATAACTGAAGTAAATTCAGAGTTAATTATAAAATTTGATGACCATTATTTGAGAAGCATTGAAAAAGATATTACAAATTTAATGAGGGAACTTTATGGGTCCTTACGACCATACAACATCTCAATGGCACTCGTAAACGCCGCCATAGAGGGGGATAGCTTATTAGATCCAATTTTTGAACATGAAAATACGACAGATAAAGCGAAATATTTTACTAAAGTACTAAAAATAGCATTTGAAAATTGCACTATTTATAGAAGAAGACGATCACTTTGGGATATATTAGTAGAGGCTAATACAGTCAATTTTCCCGATAGTTTTCTTAAACGTACCGAAAAACAATTTAAAACTACATTTAGAGATCGTTTTAGTAAATTACGACCATATAATATTAGTATGGCAATAGTGATAGCTATCCAAGACAAGGATTATTTAGTATCACAAATTACGGGGGTACTACCTAATATGGATTATGCAGTGGACGAAATCATAGACTAAGCTATGCCTAAAAAGTTCTAAGGGGGACAGGACTTGTCTCTCTTCACACCGAACTGGTATGGCCCTGTCTTGATTGAGTCTGACTTTCCTTATTTATTTAAAAAATTGCTCGTACCTCATTTAATGAAGACGAAGGTGTTTGTTCTCCATAGTTCAAGAAAAGACAGGACTTGTCTTTTCTCACACCGAGCTCAAGGACACACACCGGCGTCAAGTAGATTGTGACTAATAATAATTAATAAGATTATAACACAGTCAAAATTATAAAGAGAAAAAGATGCTTTTATCATAGATTCTAAATTAACTAAAGATATTATCTAAGGTAATAAATTGTAATTGTATTTTAAAAATATTATAATGTCAATTTAAAAAAAAATTGTATTGTACTTTGAAAAAGAATATATATATTGTATTGTACTTTGATGAAAAGAAATATTGTAATTGTAATTGGAAAAAAAAATAATAAATAAAATAATATATATATTGTAGTACTAACCTATACTAACCCCTAATTTTGAATGTTTAAAAAAAAAAAAAAAAACTATATGTAATACTAACTATTAACCTATAATATTCACTATGTATTCAAATGTATAACTATATAATGTATAACTTTTAAAAAAAAAAGATACACAAGCACGTAATTGAGTATTGTCAAAGATATTTTGTTTATAAATGTACAAAATATCTTCTTTTGGGGAGGAAAATGTAATGGATTACTAAGTCCAGCCAAATTTACGTCATGACCGATTTCTCCTTGAATATTAATATGTGTACGACCGAAAGGAGTTATTCTATACTTTGTATGTAACCAAAATGTAAACAACGTCATAAATTGTAAAATCCAATTATAAATTGTAAAAGCCAATTTATTTATGCAAAACATATACTTTGTACAACTGAAAGATTGTAAAAACGCACAAACAAACACATAAATTGTATAAATTATCTATCCGACAATGTTCCGCAATTAACAGTAGACAGCTTGGCCATTCACCAACAACCCGGATTAACGATTGCACAACTGAGAAAAGGTCACCGAGGCGGGGATCCGAAGGACTCCTTCCACTAGAACCGGATGGGCATTTTGCGTAAATACCAGCCGTTTCACCAGAGCAAGCTAGAAGTGTTCTGGCTGTGTATTATGATACACCTGCAACAAACACTCATTTTCATTGTCTGTGTATTAAATTCACGCTTATTGTAATACATATAATACCTATTTTTTGATTGAAAGTATTAACTTCATTTACAAATCTTCCAACTTCCTTCTTCAACCTTTTGTGTGCTAAGTCTCCAAAGGCCACAGACTTGCGGGAACTTCACACTGGCGCAGCGCGGTACGATTGTCAAAGGCGGGACTGATTGCAGCATCACACCGAAGACCAATTGAAGAGTTCCAGCCTTCTTGATCTTCAACGCTCTTTGACACGACCAGACGACTCAAAAATGAACGCTCTATTGTGAGTAATCTATAATATAAGAACATAAAATAAGTTAAACTGATATCGTACTATTTTATCATACTATAGAGCTTGATGATGATAAACTAAAAGCTATATTTCCGTCGTTTGTGCCAATGGCACATAATGGCACCAAGTATATACACCCCATCGGTTATTTACAGGATGGTAATACACGTATTGTGTTATGCAAGTGGAGGAATGAGCATGCAGGTGGTACATATTATGTTAGGAGAAGACTGGATTATGTAGCAATAAATGATATTTTGAAAATATTTCTACGTCCATCTATTGAACAATTCGATATGAATGCTGCAGTAAACGGAAACGGTGAAGTTATGTCTTTATTGGCATCACATCCTTATTGTAAACGTTTCATAAGTGGTGGCCATAAAAATCTAGACATGTATCTCTTTGAACGGATAGAGGTTACCATTTTTTCTAGACCAGTATTGGGTGTTGTCAATTGTATACATCATTCCACCGCCAATAGAGATGAACGGGTACGAGTGAAGAGTAGACTAGATAAAATCCTCCTCGCTGGCTCTGAAAGATCAGCATATAAATTACAAGATCCTAACTGGTTTAGCTTTATATATTAGTCAACTTGACACATAAATCACATTCATACATCAACAAAAAATCTATAATTTTTTTAAATATATAATTAAGTTAATATTTTATTTTAGTGGCATCACATCCTTACTTTGTGGTGGCCATAAAAATCTAGACATGTATCACTTTGCACGGAGAGAGGATAGTAAACGTATCAATAACAACTAAAATTTATTTGAAACCACTATTTTTCCTCGAATGCGCCTGCATATCCATTAAATCAATTTGAAGTCATAATAGACTAATATGTAAACTAGTTGAAATCATTTTTTTTTCTATCACCTTAATTTTTATTACATTATTTTACAGCTCATCATGATTTGCATTAATGACAGAAAATTTATAAAACAAACGATTTTATAACATGTTGTGCTTAATATGTTCTCTGGATCCCGGACCACTTAAAACATACTGAGAAAATTGAACTGATTAGAGAATATTTTAAGGAGTTGAAGATAGAAGATGAACAAATTGATTATTGGTAATATAAAAAAATTTAAAACATCTTCTATTTTTAAACCATATATTAAAATACTATAGGTATAGAAAAGACTTATTGATTCAGAAAGACGATGAAGAAGAAGAAGAAAAATTAAGCTGGGAAGAGATAGATGAATGGGTGGATACTATAATTAAAAAATATGATTTATTAATAATTAATTCTAAAAAAATACCACTTCTTTTTTTTAATTCAAATTTAAATTCATTAAAAAAATACTTTTTAGAAGACAGTAGAAATAATTGTATAGAGGAGGAGTGGTAATGTTTATATATATTTTTTTTAATTGAGGATCAGCGTTTTCCTCATTTGTTGTAACAGATAATTCCTCATCAAAAATTCTATTCATTTTTTTGTCATTAACTAGCATATTAAGTGGTTCTATAATCGGTTTAAATGTTTCGTTAAATGTATATTCAGAATCTAAAACACCGCGCTTTAACTCCATAATTTTCCGCTTAATATTATTTTTTGATTCTACCAAATTGTTAAGTAATATTTTGTTTTCTGACATTTTAGCAAACTAAAAAATATTTCAGTTTACACCAAGCTTATATAGACATCAAAACCACGTCTGTACCGACCATCATTAACATTTCTAGTTTTATCTATAACAAGAAACTTATAACATACTTGATTTTACAGATTTTATTTTTCTTAACATATGCTATGAGCATAGTGCCATACAATTTACACAGAATTCTTAGAAAGCATCAAATTATTTTGGTCATTTTTCCTTTAACATTTTGGTTTGGTAATAGTGTGGCATTTAACATGTCGCCAGGAAATAAGGTAGAATTGTGTTGGTACAATGTAACATCAGGATTAGCTTGTCAAAAAAATCAAATGCAGTCAGACGAAGCTAAATTTGATGTAAAAACAATCAGAAATACATTTAAATGTGATAAAATAAGAGGTATGAAATTAATTAATAAAAGGGATAAATTGATAAAGGCTGCACAATTGGATAAATCAACATTAATATCAGAAAATTGCAAAGATGGTAATTGCGAGCAAACACGGACATATAGAACAGAAGTTCCGATTTATCCTTGCAAAACAGTGAAAATTTCGAAAATGAATAATGAAACTATATACATTGGAATTAAAGACATTAATAGACAAATTAGTTTTGAAACAGAGGAATATTATGTTCCTATGAGATCAGAGACTCAATGGGAGGACATAACATGTGGTTATTCATTATGTACAAACAACATTAATCGTTTGAATGATGAGGAATGTAAAGAAAATGGCTTTGATGATCTTGGTAATGATAATGGTGAGTGGAGAGATGGTCAATCTTATAAGACACCTTTCAGACATATATACTTTAAGAGTAACAGTCAATCAAAGGCATTAAAAAATTATAATATTCCATATAGATTTTATTGTACATCTAAGGAGCATGATTGTTATAATCCAGCATATTATCCGTATTGGATGGTGAAGCGTGAACGAATGCACTTGGACACATATATTGGATCTGAGAAGGATTGGTTTTTTATTTTAGTAAAATTAAAGGAAATTTTAGAGACAATAGATTTAGAAATTATTCATACAAATGATTATAGATTAATAACAGTAGTAGGAAAGGATGAGAGAATACAATATCCAGGAGAAATATATGATTTCATGTTTAATTATTAGGATTCACCATTACATTCGTATCTTTTATTAGGATTTGAACATATATGGGTTATATGCAAAATATGTGTACACATTAGAGGAAAAGGAGCAGGCTCAACAATTTTTCAAAGTAGGATTTTCAGATGGTGTTCCAGTTAATGGGATTACTAATTCAGTTAAGCAATATAATAATGAAATAGTAGATATAAATTGTAGTTTTGAAGAAATGAATAAATTAGCCCAGAAATATTTTCATTACATTAAGTTGACAGATAATATAGGTTATCAAGCTCAAATAAATAATGTGGTTACAATTAAGAAAAAATGTAACAGTAATGAAATAATGGACATAATATCAAAGGATCTCAAATATTTGAGAGATGACGGAGATAATGATTGTACCATAATAAATCCATCAATAAATATTTTTAAACATGAGCTAACTTATGGTAAAATGGCGGTGGAGGTGGAGATGATTGAACGAATTAATAGGCAGGAATTAATAATAGAGAAAGGAAAAATTTTAATTAAGAAATGTCAGGGTAATAATTTTGAAGTGGGGGGTTATACTTTAGAACTAGTAAGGGAAGATGAAGGTGAAGCAGTTTTATTTTTCGAATGCGAACACAATGGATTTTCGTGTGGAATTGTAACAGTCTTACCTGGAAAGCAACATCAAACATTGCAAATAACATCAAAGGCAGTGTCAGGTATGTACCTTAAGCAAGTTAAACCGTATATTGGTAATAGTACATATTTCAAATTCGATTGTGAAAATACTGGAAGACTTACATCTTTTGATGATATTGGTGAACATTTAAGAGGAGGCGTAATTGAGCATGATTATGAGAATGTATGGGATGCTCTCAAGCATGTAGGTGCTGAAATAGCAATAAGTTTAATGTATGCATTATTTTCCATTTAGATAAATCGCAAGAACGGTTTTCTATACAAAAACATTTAAAACCAACCATAACCATGTTAGAAAACATTTTTAAAAATAAACCGGATTAATTAGCAGCAGCACTCAATGAAATATATGACAGCCTTTTTGAAGGAAAGGCAAACTTAAATAGTAGCTTCATTAAGTCTTATATAAATTTCAACGTAGGACATAACATTATCGTCACATGGTGTGATGAGTTCGACAGGATATTATTGGACCTATTGGGGGTAGAAAACAAGATCATCTCAATGAAGGGTTATGACGTGTACAACAACGGTATTTTCTATATTTTATTATCAGAACTTCGCTCCAAACAGGACATTTGCAGCTTTTGCATCGGGCTTTCCCGAAGCAAGGGAGGCAAATAAATCTGGTGGAGGCGCATGGAATTCTTTGTGATACACCTGTAATGGATTACTGGAATTAGCCAAGTTTTACGACATAACCGATTTCTCCTTGAATATTAATAATATTCAATGTACAACCTAAATGGGTTTTTTCTCTACTTTGTACGTAGCCAAAAGGTAAACAACGTCATAAATTATAAATTGTAATATCCAATTTATTCATACAACTATAAGAAATCATATACTTTGTACGTAGCCAAAAGGTAAACAACACGTCATAAATTATAAATTGTAAAATCCAATTTATTCATACAACTATAAGAAATCATATATTTTGTACAACTAGAGATTGTGAAAACACGCAAATAAACACATTAAATATCGTATAAATCATCTATCCGACAATGTTCCGCAATTAACAGTGGACAGCTTAGCCATTCACCAACAACCCGGACTCGAGGATTAACGATTGCACAACTGAGAAAAGGTCACCGAGGCGGAGATTCGAAGGACTCCTACCAACCGACCCGGATGGCCATTTTGCGTAAATACCAGCCGTTTCACCAGAGCGAGGCAGAAGTGTTCTGGCTGCGTATTATCAATGATATACTTGAAACAAAAACACTCATTTTTACTGTCTGTGTATTAAATTAATGCTTATTGTAATACATATCATACCTTATTTTTGATTGAAAGTATTCATTTCATTTAAAAATCTTCCAACTTCCTTCTTGAACTTTTGTGTACTAAGTCTCCAAAGGCCACAGACTTGACAGACTTAACACACCTCATAACCTGACATTTGCGCATGACGCAGCAACGGACGTCGAATTCACGAAATGCATCTTTGACAGTGTCATTAGACGATTTTCATATCCATTGTTCATCGAAAAACTAAAAATCATCTTATAAATCCAATATTTTTTCTTCTCTTCTCGACTATTTTTTTTTCTTTTCAGATTATTTACAATCTTTTATGGTGCGCAGGCACAGAAAAATTATACAGTACAGGAACTATCCCAACCTTCGGGTATATTCTTTGAAAATCGAGGCACAGTTAGAGTTATCACTTCTACATGGACGCTAGCAGCTTATTTTAGTACAATTTCATTTCAGCAGGATGCTATTACGCTTTACCATACGGTTCAAAAATCTCAAACTTTGTGTGAGCATGGCAACCTTAACACTCATCTTTTTCAAGATGTTAAAGACGCATGTTGGACCTTTGTTAATTCTTTAAAGGCTATGGTTAACGATGCCATAGAAAAACGCTCGTTGCTATTAGACTCAGAGAGCGGGTGATGCAGGCCCAAGCGGCGGCGGCGGGGCAGCGGTAAACCATACAAGTGAAAGTTTTGAAGGTTACAAAAATTTGGCACGGTATTCCCGCAAAAAAAATCAACAACACTATACTCAGTAAATATCATAATATTATTCAACGCCGCCGTTATTATCGCCTCGAACGTTTTACCAATACTAACACGACTTTCGCATTCACTTTTAACCATCTGCCTGTCAGGTGTACTTGCACGGCACGACATACAGTAGCACTCACGAGTGTTTAGCATACCGTCTGTCAAGGCACCAGGTGGTTTTTTCGCCACCATGGCTTGTCCGAAATGCGAAAATTATCCAAACTGCTTTACGCGTTACGGGTAACCCAAAGTAACCCTCGCTCTCCTGACCGGTTGATTTTTACTGTTAAGCCAATAGTTCCGAGGATCAACTTTTTTTTTTTTATTCTTTACCCCCCAAAAACACCTGGGTGTGTTGTTCTGTATTTGCTAATAAGGACTAATTTCAAAATTGGTAGGAGAGAATTTTTCTCTGAAATCATCGGGGGCCCCGATTCAGAGATCAGTTTTTAGTTTCAGTATAGTAACAGCAATAATGGACGCATCCCAGAAGCGACGTGCTGTGCAGTACTTGGCCGATGGTAAGTTGCAATTTTTTTTTTTTTTCAATGTTTTCAATTTTAATTTCGATGAAAATTTTTTTCAATTTTTTTCCCTTTAGGTTACAAAGGCCTTTATGCTGGTATTCGAATTGAATTAGAAATGATGGGAACAAACTTTCTTATATTCGGGCAGTCGCCGCCGGGGGGTAAGTCATTTTTTTTTATCTATTTTCTTATAATTAATATTTTTCTTCTACGCTATACAGAGGAGTTACCGGCGTTGGTTACCGCAGACTGGGGTACCGTAGACTTTTTTTTTCAATGTTTTCAATTTTAATTTCGATTAAAATTTTTTCCAATTTTTTTTTTTCCTTTAGGATACAAAGGTCTTGCAATGGGGTGACAATAGAGCTAGAAATGCTTGGGACGAGTTTTCTCGTCGTTGGCCAGTCGCCGCCGGGGGTAGTCATTTTTTTTTTTATCTATTTTCTTATAATTAATATTTTTCTTCTACGCTATACAGAGGAGCTACCGGCGTTAGTTACTGTGGATTGGGAGGTCCACTCTACTCAGGCGACCCAAGACGGCCCAAGTGTACAGCCGCCGTCGTCACCATCGGCTTAACATCCTCCTCCTCCCAGCCGATGCCCATTTTTTCAGAGATCGGTTTTTAGTTCAATGTACACAATCATGAACGACACCCAGAAGCAGCGTGCGGTGCAATACCTAGCCGACGGTAAGTTGCAATTTTTTCAATGTTTTCAATTTTTTTATTCTTTACCCCCCAAAAACACTTGTGTTTTAGTTTCAGTTCAGTATCCGGAATCATGAACGATTCACAAAAACAACGAGCGGTTCAATACCTCGCCGACGGATACAAAGGCTTAGGATCGGGCATTACAATCGAGATGGAGATGTTGGGGACGAGTTTCCTCGTCGTTGGCCAGTCGCCGCCGGGGGGTAAGTCAATTTTTTTTTTTTTTTTTATCTATTTTCTTATAAACAGTAATTAATATTTTTATTCTACGCTATACAGAGGAGCTACCGGCGTTAGTGACCGTGGACTGGGAGGTCCACTCTACTCAGGCGACGCAAGACGGGCCTGAGCAGTCAACTAGCGATCCGCCGCCGTCGTCCCCCAGCCGATGTCCATAACCATTTTTTTTTTTAAATAATCATATTATTATTTTTTTTTAATAATCATATTATTGTTATTAGTATTGTTATTAGTATTATAACATCGTATTGCTCTAATCATTTTTTATATTTTCTTTATTCACCTTTTCTTAATTGCTCTAATCATTTTTTTATATTTTCTTTAGGGTTGTGTGTATACAAGTGTACGCATTTCAGTATGTTTTATAATGATATTTTTTATCAATCAAACGGATAAAGGTAACCAACACTTTTTTGTAAAAGGTATATATACTATATTTTACGGGTTGCGTGTATACAAGTGTACGCATTTGAGTATGTTTCATAATGCTATTATATCAATCAAACGGTCAAAAGGATAAAGGTAACCAACACTTTTTTTTTTTTGTAAATTCCATTTATTGTGATACAGGTAAACAATTTTTTTTTTTTACAGTAAACTTTTGCAAATGGTTTTAGAAAATTAACAGGCGAGTCATATAATAGATATTCTAAAAAAAAAATATTTCATCAATCGAATAAAAAAACAAACACACCAATACACATCCGTCCAATGGTCTGGCATATTGTTTTAAATTTTTTTTTCAAATACCGTGTTCCATTTCTACGTCGCCTACTGCGTCGGCCACCGCGACCAGTTGAGTTGTTGCAGCTGCCCTGTAAACACGTTATTTTTAGTTTAATATATATTTTCAACATTCTTAATTTTACATACTTATCAATTTGTTCAATAAGTTAGCTCACATCAGTCAAATGATCCCTTATTTCCTTTTTCTCTTGCAATCACGGGCTATTACATGTAATTATTGTGGAAAAACAGGTCACGGGGAGGATATCTGTTATAAGAAACAAAACGATGAAAAACGGGGAACATTAGGTGGTAATAGGACCGAAAATTTTCAAGCCGAATACTGTTAGAAGCAAATATAATCAATTTTCCGGTAGTTTTCTCAAACGCACAGAAAAACAATTTAAGGCTACTTTTAAAGAACGCTTTAGCAAATTAAGACCATATAACACTTGTATGGCGATAGTGATAGCTATCCAGGATAAACATTGACACGGTTGCTTCTCGTTGTATTTTAGCATATATTATTAACAAACTAAGGCCGATTAAATTTTACCATATAATTAAGGATATGCCGAGATTAAGAAAAAAAAATAGTAAGAGAAAAAACAAAAAAAAAACTGTAGAATAGTAACTAACATAGTAGTAAGTAATCGTTATAAGTATCACTAACATCAAAAATAATATTATCATATATTTTTTTTTAAAGGCTAGCAGACAGTCTAGGAGATGAAGATTACCATCATGTGTTTGATCTATACATGTAAGTTATTATTATTATTATTTATTTATTTTTTTTTTAAACAGCATAATTGATTAGCTAATGGAATGTTTAGTAAACACTTTTTTTTAAACTAACAACACTAATGACTTGTTTTTAACATTTTTATTTATTTAATATCAAATTTAAAAAAATAATTTTAGCAAAGTCTATTAAGGATGATTAGAAAATATGAGACCATGCTAAAAGTAAGTAGCTATACTTTGTTTTATTTTAAAATTTTAAATTAATTTTTTATACTTAAATTTAGGATGAGTCAATGAAAAATTTTTAAAATTTTTTTTATAAATATCTAAAAAATGTATTTAAATTATTTAGAAGTTTATCCGTTTTATAAAACATGTTTTATTTTTTTAGTTTTCGAACTTGATGGAAAAAGTAGAAAAGGAGGCAATTCCAAACCGGTAGTTTTGCTACGACAAGTCTATTTTAAAAGTTGATAATGGGTCTAAACAAACATAAGAAATAGCTATCAAAACTCCTCATGCGAAAAAGTATATTACTGTTGAGGAGTATGATATTGATAGAATATCAAAAATTTCACCATCACTAAGGTAAATTATAATTTTGTTAATCAATTTTCTATTATTCTAGTAAATTTTTTTTCTAGATGGAAACACGTTCACCATCCTGCTAAACTTTGTTTGACGGACCATTCGAAAAAAGAGGTAAAAATCCAACAACTTGTCAAGCAGCTTTTTGGCAGCTCGATTTATGTCCGACGAAACTAGAACTGTTAAGACTTTTTCCGATAAAAAATAGATATTTTATATATTTTGTTATTTCTATGTCAAATATAATGTTGCTGTGTTATTTATTATACACCTTAGTAGGAGTGTTTCAAAACGTTAATAAAACCCTTATTAATGTTAAAAAAACCTTTTCACCACTCTTCAAGGCATGACGCAAAAAAATTCATCGATATTATTAGATCCAAAGGAAAAACAAAAAATAATTCAGTCTCTAGGCAAACCAAGTAAACATGCTAGGAGACGTATAAAATATCAAAATAAAAAAAATATGTTAAACATGATGAAGAAATAATAAATTTTTTTTATAATATTATTGAAACAATAAAAAAATATATTTAAATTTAGCTGTAATTTTGTTGTTGTTGTATTTGTATGTGATTGTGTGAAAATATTGAGTGTCTTAAAAAAAAAAAAAAATAGTATGAAGAATGATCATTATGATTTTTTTTTAGCATATCGTAACAGTCCTCACTACTATTCAATCAAGGTATGGCACAACAAACATCTAGCACTTTATTAGATCCTAAGGAGAAAATAAAAAAAATTAAGTCACTAGGCAAGCCTAGTAAACATGCTAGAAGACGAATAAATTATAAAAATAAAATTAAAAATGTCAAACTAGATGAAGAGATAATAAAAAAAATGTACAACATTATAGAAACAATAAAAAAATATATTTAAATTTAGCTGTAATTTTGTTGTTGTATTTGTATGTGGTTGTGTGACTCTTGTCTTTATATTTCTAGTTTGAAAAAACATGGTTTTTTTCCCAGCAATATAGCAGAGGTATATAATAATAATGTTTATTTGCACCCATAGAGGACCATAGAGCGCCATAGAATAATAGTATAGTACACATACTCATAAATAAGTTGTATATGTGTATGGTATTATTAAAGCGAAATCGTCCCCGCGTTGAGAATACAATTAATGTGTGAAGAATGAAAGGATAATTAAACCGTTCCTGTGGTGCGGCGTGTCTCGTTCAATGAATCTCGTATTTATAAAATTATTTTAGCTATTGTACGATGGATGTTACAATGTAACGACTCGAATGAATACGTTTGTGAACATATAATTACGAGGCGAAATTGTTTCGTCTGTCTTTCACTAAAACGTGTAGATAGGGTTTTTCACTATCAAAACTTACTATGTGAGTTAGAGCTGTTAGTTCAAAATGGACAGCGATTCGTATCCATCGTCTGCTAGAACATCAGAACCATCGTCGGTTTCTTTAGCAGATTCATTTAAGTTAATTTTTTTTATTTTAAATAAAATAATATTTCCTATTTTTTTTAAATGGTCGTCAACAGATATTACTTGTGAATCAGATGCAGACGTGTTACCACCACTTCTGCGTCTTAATCAGCCAGCTATTGAAACCATTTGGCTAACTGATTCGGATTAATATGTAAGTTAGTTTAGTTTATTTTTAAATTAATGTCAAATTAATATTTTACTGTTTTTTAGGGTCAATAGGAGGTATTTACTATTGTTGAAAACATGAACGTTGGAGATCACTGTAAGTATTCTCTTTAATTTAAAACAAAATACATCTCCATCGACAACAACTTCGTGTTTAAAACTTTTGCAAAGGTCGCAGACTTAACACAGACGATGATTTGAATTGAGCAATTGATGAAGTTTTGGAAACTGATATCGTACTATTTTATCATACTATAGAGCTTGATGATGATAAACTAAAAGCTATATTTCCGTCGTTTGTACCAATGGCACATAATGGCACCAAGTATATACACCCCATCGGTTATTTACAGGATGGTAATACACGTATTGTGTTATACAAGTGGAGGAATGAGCATGCAGGTGGTACATATTATGTTAGGAGAAGACTGGATTATGTAGCAATAAATGATATTTTGAAAATATTTCTACGTCCATCTATTGAACAATTCGATATGAATGCAGCAGTAAACGGAAACGGTGAAGTTATGTCTTTATTGGCATCACATCCTTATTTTAAACGTTTCATATGCGGTGGCCATAAAAATCTAGACATGTATCACTTTGAACGGATAGAGGTTACCATTTTTTCTAGACCGGTATTGGGTGTTGTCAATTGTATACATTATTCCACCGTCAATAGAGATGAACGGGTACGAGTGAAGAGTAGACTAGATAAAATCCTCCTCGCTGGCTCTGAAAGATCAGCATATAAATTACAAGATCCTAACTGGCTTAGCATTATATATTAGTCAACTTGACACATAAATCACATTCATACATTAACAAAAAATCTATAATTTGTTTAAATATATAATTAAGTTAATATTTTATTTTATTGGCATCACATCCATATTTTGTGGTGGCCATAAAAATCTAGACATGTATCACTTTGAACGGAGAGAGGATAGTAAACGTATCAATAACAACTAAAATATATTTAAAACCACTATTTTTCCTCGAATGCGCCTGCATATCCATTAAATCAATTTGCCAAAGTTCATCCATGAACCTTGTAATAACTTTACGTCTTGGAAATATTTTTCTAGCTGGTCTATGTAATTCGTTGGCTATATCTCTTAAAGAAGTCATAATAGATTAATATGTAAACTAGTTGAAATAATTTTTTTTCTATCACCTTAATTTTTATTACATTATTTTACAGTTCATAATGATTTGCATTAATGACAGAAAATTTATAGAACAAACAATTTATAATTACAACTTGGAAAATATGTCATGTTGTGATTATTACGTTCCTTGGATTCCGGACCATTTAAAACATAAAGAGAAAATCGAGCTGATTAAAGAATATTTTAAGGAGTTGAAGATAGAAGATAAGGATGATGTTGAAGAAGATGAACAAATTGATTATTGGTAATATAAAAAAATGTAAAACATCTTCTATTTTTAAACCATATATTAAAATATTATAGGTATAGAAAAGATTTATTGAATCAAAAAGAAGATGAAGAAGAAGAAGAAAAATTAAGCTGGGAAGAGATAGATGAATGGGTGGATACTATAATTAAAAAATATGATTTATTAATAATTAATTCTAAAAAAATACCACTTCTTTTTTTTAATTCAAATTTAAATTCATTAAAAAAATACTTTTTAGAAGACAGTAGAAATAATTGTATAGAGGAGGAGTGGTAATGTTTATATATATTTTTTTTAATTGAGGATCAGCGTTTTCCTCATTTGTTGTAACAGATAATTCCTCATCAAAAATTCTATTCATTTTTTTGTCATTAACTAGCATATTAAGTGGTTCTATAATCGGTTTAAATGTTTCGTTAAATGTATATTCAGAATCTAAAACACCGCGCTTTAACTCCATAATTTTCCGCTTAATATTATTTTTTGATTCTACCAAATTGTTAAGTAATATTTTGTTTTCTGACATTTTAGCAAACTAAAAAATATTTCAGTTTACACCAAGCTTATATAGACATCAAAACCACGTCTGTACCGACCATCATTAACATTTCTAGTTTTATCTATAACAAGAAAACCATATTTTTCATAACCCCAACAATAAATACACATTTTTTGAAAATCTAGATAATCCATATCAGTTGAAATATGATCATTAAATATATGTCTTAAATTGCGTTCGTCTTGTTTGAACACCACTAATAAATTACAGTTATCGCGTACCAATCGTTTTAAAACTTTAGAATAACTTTGTACTAAAAAAAGAAAATTGAATTAGCACCAAAATGTCTCCCCATACTAAAATAATCTTGAATGGGTATTTGAGTATCACACAACACATCATCAAAAATAAAAATAGAATTTGGATTCGTTATTTGTAGTTTAACTACTTCTTCAGCTTCCGTAAAAGTAAACAGCTTCACTCATTCTAGACCATAAAAAATGTGTTGACCTTGACTGGCTATTTGGAAACTGCGTAGTTAACTTTGTTAATACTTGTCCTCCTTGTTCTAAACCTATTTTTATGTTGTTTGATACAATCTACTAATTTACATATTACTATATAAACTTATCTATTCTCCTGTACAATTGTCAGTCGTCAGCCAGTCAGTCATTACGTATCTTATTATTATTTCACAAGTGCTTATTAAAACAGTTTCAATATATTTCTAAAGATGTTTTTATTATAAAGTCTTCGTTTGTCCTCATTTACTTATTGTATGTAAACGCCTTTCCGGGCTCACTATAATACCTAAAAACCTATCAATTATATCAACCACGATTGTGACAAACTCATTCAGCCTACAATACCTAAGTACAGGGCTATAGGGTCTTAACAGTATCGTAAGTATACTGTATTGCTGTTTCACTTATTAAACGTACTTTTTATTTATTAATTTAAACAAATAGGCAATATATATTTTATTTAATAAACTATTATTTATTTCAAATAGATTTTTTGCGTTGACTATATTTCAGGTTTGTATGGTATCGTTGGTAAACCTTCGTGACTGGACAGTTTAGATACATCGTCTGTAACTTGAATTTTAGTAGGTTCGGTTCTGACATTCCCACAAATAAACGATCCAATTTTCCATAAAAAATCATTCCACCGATCTGTTAATTTTCTCTAAAAAAACTAATACTCCATGAATACATTTTACTAACAAGTGTATACATTTAATAAATCAATGTATGTTTGTATTTTTATTTTTAATGAATAACCTATGATAATTTTTTACCGTCTTGACTTCTTTTTTTGAACAAAATATTGGCCCTAATGCATCATATAGTCCGTCTAAAATTGGCCGAGTTTCATCTTGAGAGCCCCACACGCCAGTTTTGGCCAATACCTTTAGACCACAGTATATTACCATCGAACTGACTATATAAGAAGATGCAGTTACAATTTTCTGTTTCAACGTAGGCGTGTTTATTTTTGGTTTACATACACACGAATCATCTATATACCGTGGAAAGATTATTTTGTGATCCCTAAGCCTAAAATGAACAATAAATAAAATAGTTATGATACTACATCCATTTTATAAAATAACATGATATAGGTAAAGTTAAAATTCAATAAAAACAAGACATAATTAGAGAAGTTAATAAAGGATAAATTATCAAATTTTTGATGAATTCTTTCTACAAATCACAAAAGGAAGCTACGGAATTGATTGATCTTTTATTAGGATACGCCTGTAAAATGTTTCGTAATTTTGGCTATAGAGAGTGATGACCTATTAATATTAACTTATTTATATCAAACAGTCCAAACCGAAAGGGCCCCGAGGTAAAACATCCTCTACAAATTGTATTCTTTATAGAAATAATAAGGATTGCGTTTGAAAATTGTACTATATATAAAAGGAGACGTACTCATAAGAGTATTAAGAGTTCTTAAGTTATTTAAGAACATTCGAAAAAAAATTATTGGGTGTTATTAGAGAGAAATTTAGAAATCTCGTATAATATATCTATGGCAATTTTGCTAGTGGTTCAGGATGGGCATTCAATTCCATCAAATTTTTCTGGCCAATTAACCGGTATCGACTGATTCACTTGTGAATACATATATACATTGGGAAATAGCATAACAGGGGATACGTCTAAAACTCCGTTCTAGGGGAATAGGGCTTGTTTCTCCCACACCGAACGTATCCGCTGATCATGTCTAATGCCCTTAAATGTAAATTCCTGGTATTTTACTTTGCTTAGCTCTATTGTCCAACTGCTTTTAAAACTCAATTTTAGAAATTGACAAAACCTATCTAAGGCTATGCTTAAAACACAGTTCTAGGCATAGTGTCGCGTCTATGTTAATGTTGATCATTGTTGAATATAAATTTGCCCTATTATCAGAAAACTTTCTTGTAAATTTAACACAAAAGTAAATTCTAAGGTAACGCGGGGTTAGCTATAAGACTAATCTTAGCATTTAAATATATTAATACAACAAAAATAATAATAAATGTATGTAAATTATAGTCGAAACAGTGGTATAATTAGTTGTTGAATAAAGGATTTCCTATTCATATACAGGTACTCGGAAACAAAATATAATCAGTAATTATACTAAAGGCGACAAGTATAATAAAGCGAGTAATATACATAACTAAAATTGTTAATAAGTGAATTATACCTTTTAGGTGGTTCAGGCACTGGTGACATTTTTGGTAATCTGATCGTTCTAGGTCCACATTGATTTTTTAGAACGGGGTTACTCGTATTACTTTTATTTAAAGTTATGTACTTGAATGCATTACTTGAGGTTTTTTTTATTAAATTTGGAGGCATACCAATTTTGTTTTACTGATGCTAAAAGTTATTTCAAAATAAAATAATTTATAATTAACGAAAAATATGTTTATTTTTATATCATCGAGACAGTGTCTATTATTATTTAATGTCCCTCGCAACCGACGTGTGTAAAAGTTGTTATAGCCTAAGGCATCCAGTATATTTAATTGTATTTAAACACATTGCAAGGATTATTCACTTCTTGTATATATAGATAAACTAATAACAGGTTTCATATAGTCAACCACATACTGGTTCGATTTATATTTTGAAATACACGTTTTGGGAAGTTAAAAATAATCTTTTAATCACAAAAATAGCACTCCCCTTTTTTAAATATTTTTTTTCAGTCGAAACTTTTGCCTAGTCAAATTTCTTTTATTTATTTTTCATATTACTAATTGAATTTCCAAAATGAGCTATCAATTACAATTTGACTCCTTTCAAGAAGATTTAAAATTTCTCTAGAACGTGACTTAATTTATTCGGTTACTCGATACTCAGTATTTGTTCTTGTAAAATATTGCAAAGATTAAAATTATTATAAACCTGTATTATACTTATATCATACTTGATTTGCAATTAACTTCTCCCATTAAATTCAAGTTTATTCAAAATATTTATAACACATAAATGATTACTTTTATTCTTTAACTCTACCATAATTTTTTTTACTTTTCACTATTTCTTGATGAAATTATTCCAATTTTATTCCTAAAAACGAATACATTATTAAAAGCCATGCCATGAAGGCCGCCGGCGGTAAGATAAAAGGTCAATGGCCTAAACGTGTCGTCGTCGTCGTCGTCGTATACCAATTTGAAATTGGTGAACAAGTAACCAGTACGAGGTTCGCGGCGGCGGCGGCAAAAGTAGTGGCACGTGTGCGCACGTGGGCGGACTAGTTGGCCAGATGGTAAAATAGCGACTCGTGCGTAGTTAGTACGTTAGTGCGAGCCAACAACCCAAACAGGCCTCAACGACCGTATATAAATACGATCGGAATGGACCTCGAAATTAGTGCCGTTCCACACTTTAAACAAGAATCACTTCAGTCGCAAGAATCTTTTCAAACGCAAACCAACCATGGATCTTCAAGAAACCGATATTTTTGCACCGACACCGTCGACTTCGACCGCTGCA
This sequence comes from Adelges cooleyi, assembly GCF_023614345.1. Taxonomy (NCBI): domain Eukaryota; kingdom Metazoa; phylum Arthropoda; class Insecta; order Hemiptera; family Adelgidae; genus Adelges; species Adelges cooleyi. The sequence continues at coordinate 253,091 of NW_026095849.1, read as the reverse complement.
CCGACCAAACCGGCGAAACAGACGACGTTGAAGAAACGCCCGAATTCGAAACTGGGGTTTTCTTCGGGCCAGTGTCATCCACCGACGACGAAACGACCGAAGAAATTGACGGACGGCCAGGTAATCGAATTGGTAGATTCGGCGGAGGAAGACAAGGAAGACAACAGAATTTGGAAAAATATGCAATCAACGACTCTGCTCAACCTGCCCGTGAAGACAATAGTCGACTTGAGCGACTTTCGTCATTTTTCCGGATTTATGGAAGTCCTTCTCACGGACGACGTCCCTCTCGATTCGCTGATGCTAATGCCGTCCATAGCGGTGGTGATCATGATGACGATACTGGTGGAGAAGAACCCGAGGCCGGCCATGGCCAAAGCCGAACTCCTGTCCACTTTGTTGAACTTTCAATTATGGAAGACTCCAACGTCGAACGTGATGGCCGCGCTGAAGACGAAAATGTATTTCCTAAGATTCACTCTTAACTTAATTCATAGTCATTTATAATCATTTTATAATTTATGCTTATTTAGAACTATATAAAAATATATATTTGCCTATTTTTTAAAATATTATTATTTAACATATCATTATTCTTATTACCTTATTTGAAACATTTTTATCAATTTTCTGAATAAAAGATTCTTTATCATAAAACATTATTTTGTAAATTTAAATTTCCATCATTATTATTATTATTTCACGACACATTGAGTTTTCATTTTGTTTGTACCCGTTACCATATAAATTTCATAGTGTAATTTAATAAGCAAAATGATATATCATCACAAGTACCTACTTAAATGTTTAAATTGTATGTTGTTTTTTTCCCATAAAATGTAAACTTTACAATGTTATATTTTGTGCTCTTTAAAATAATAATTGTCGTTTTTATTCGAAATGGATCATCACTAATGGTAAACGGCCAAAATTTAATTCCATCCACTACCGAAGATAGTAACGGTAAGACAAAATAACGACACATAGTTAACAAAGTTTAACACCGTTGCGTTACTCAATTTTTAGATAATTTTGACTACAGTTCGAAGTTAAACAATATTGTCGATCGACGAATCAACTCGAACAAAGGTTTTGCAATATTCAGTAATGTGAAATACAAAAAACTACAGTCGACCACGGACCGTCCAAATGCCAACAACCACCAAAACCGACAAACGACAAATCTTCGTTTTAAGAACGTACGGCACAGCCAATCGTCGAAATCTGTGGAGCCGCCGAAAAAAAAGCCGGCCAATTCTTTAAACAAACTCAAAACCGTGTCCCGCAAAAACACACCGGCCTTTCAAACGGAGCAACCGAACGGTCGCTTACACTTGATGGTTACGTCTCAACAAAAGCCGCGTTTGCCGAAAACAAACGGTCGTCTGACCACGAAGACGTTTTCCTTTGGCACGGGAGCAACGTTTGCGTTCTCCGACGGTCAAATGTTGCGGTTACAGAAAAAAAAGAATTCTGTGAAAAACACACCGTCGGGGCAACAAAAAGTCACACATTCGCGCCGTCAGACGACAGACAGTTCGCCGTATTCTCTTGCCCGTTCGACCGCGGCGATGAAATCGTCATCGACGGTCGGTTACGACAAGTGGAGGGACATTTTCGGTAACATACCCACCGGCGGGTCGTCGACGGTCCGTTCGACGACCACTTTGACGACGGATAATAAAATGTCTAAAAACCGGCATTACACGGTCCGGTACGATTTACCGCTGTTGTCCTACCAGCTGGTCACTAAAAGACAATTCGACACCAGTTCTGCCAATACGGTGGTCAACGCCGACAAGCAGCGGTCGAGCACCGCCGAGTCCTCCGTTGGTAGGAATTCGAAAATGGCGCAGAAAAACGTCGTTAAAATGACGCTTTTGCCTAAATTCGATGCCGTTAAAACTGCCGGTACAAAGTCGACGCCGCCTCAAGCAAATGTCGTTTTCAAATTCGTATCGCCCCATATAATATCGGCAAAGGACAATAAGAGGACATCTTCGAAACCCTCGTACCGATCGACGTTCTCTCGGTCCGACGCAAGTTCGAAAACGACGAATACCGAAGAGATGATCAAGACGTTTCCCGCCAAGACGGATCGCGTTGACGAATATCCAACATACTCGCCTAAAAGCATTGTGACGTCAACACGGGCCCAAGTGGAGCCGTTGTCAATACGCTCGACGGCAAAGAATGTAGTAACTAGAGGAAAGATGTCTGCTGTTACCCCCAATTATAATTGGAAGTCCTTCGAACCAGTTCCGTGTTGTGGCGGGTTCATAGGAATGACGCCAAACTCGGAAGAAAAAAAAGACGACAACAGCCATAGTTGATTTGTACAGTATCTCTCTATTGTTTGTAAGTTTATATAATTTGCCTTTATATTGTATTATACCTAATATTGTTCTTCGGCTAAATTATTATATTTTATTTTCCAGTATTATTTCAAACGATCGTTTCGAAAAGTATATCACGTTAAAAAATGCGAAATTGAGAAGAACATTTTTTTTTTCTTTAACCCATTTCTGGCCACCATAAAATAAATACATCCTTGGCCAAAAATGGGTTAATGCGATCTTAAAACGCAATAACGGTTTATCAAATTGTGTTTCAATGGTAAATTGCAAACAAAACTACCGAAGTTAAAGTTTGTCATCTTGGCTATGGTCTTTGTATCGGTTGCAAACAGATTATCATATTAATTATGTACAAATTGTCGTACTATTGACATTTTTTTTGTAACATTTTTCATTAAACTCATTCGCAATATTTGTAAAACTTTTGAAATTTAATTTTTAAACACTTTAATGTATAAACTTCTATCCGTTCAAAATTGAATTAGAGCGGTCTAGTAGAGAAGTCTAGAGAGAAGTTTATCAAAAGATTCAAAACTTACAAATTATAAAATCAATTTTGGTACAAATTGTATGTTATTATTTAAGAAAAAATAAGTAAACAATTATGGTACATTTAAACTTACATATGTACTATATCAAATACTACAGAGGATAAAAAAATAAGTAATAAATTGGTTAGTATATGTGATGGATACACGTGTACATTCCATCATTCAATATTATTATTAACCATAATTTTGACATTTTACTTTTAGTGATATAAAATTCGTTTATCTTGAAATTACCTTTAAACTTATACATAGCTTAAAATGACTAAAAAGCAATTAAAAGTAATTTTTAAAGAACTAATCAGCAAAATGCGGCCTTTTAATGCATGCATGGCAATTGTCATTGCAATTCAGGACAGGGATTTCTTACTATCTCAATTTTCAGGAACATTAATCGGAATGGATTACTCCATAGAATAAGCTGTTAGGACTAGGCCGTGTCTAACTAAAAGTTCTAGGAAAAACAGGATTTGTTTTTCCTCACACCGAAATTAGACATTGTTCTAGTCACAAATTAGGCTTACTCTAGATTATTTTACGACACGGATTCCTTCGCAGTTCATTTACAAGAAGACAAAAGAGCTTAATAGGCAAGCCTTGATTAGTAACCTTTAAGATATTAAAGTATCTCTTCCTCCGGACCTCAAACCTTTTCTGCCACTGTCAGACTAGGATGTACAGCCAACTGAGGTCATACACTAACGGCAAATTGCATTACATTGGACAAACACTCCACCGAGCTGCTCTAAAAAGGGGCAATCTTGCCATGCTAAGGCAGATGATTTTTAACCGTACAACTATACACATGTCATAAACACTTTTATCAAGTCAAATCTGCTTATAATTTTTTTTGAATATAACTGTCTAAAATTTAATTTGTATTTATTATACCTCTACAAGTTTTATTACAACTATTCTGAGTTTAATTTAAAAACTATTACCTAAAATCTATCCATCAACCACGATTATGTACGAGGCCTTAAAGCAAGCATTTACTATCAAAGACAAACAGGGTCCCAAAATTTTTATATTATAGGTAAAATGTAGCTAGTATACTCTTAGAAGAATTAATTCATATGTTTGCTTGTATTTTCATAAGTTGTTAACAAAAAATTGATTATGCTTGGCAACGATTATATACTTATACAAACAATAATAATAATTTCTGCGGTATCATATAAACTGTGTAAATCAAAAACAATTTCGCATTTTTTTATAGCTTTTGGATATTTGTTTTTGTCATACCCAGCACAAATTGAATTACTGTATTGTATACAAGTACACCTTATTAATTGTATGTAAATCAAAGATATAGGTATGTGCAATTTGTTTTGATCTGGTTTTTAGGATGTACATTTGTACCTTATTGTTCACAATATTATGTTTCTGGCTATCAAAAATACACGGCAGCGACAATCAGGTAGGTATAAAGTGTAATGTTGATAGCTGATATTTTAACACACAACCTTTTGTCATAAATGTACATTTTTAGAGCGTTCAAAATCCTCTATTATTTTGCATAATCCCTACTTGTACTTTTTCCCCCCTTATATATTAACTTCGGGGAGGGACTGCTTTCGTATTACTTCCCCCCCCCCTATTATACTAATTTTAGGCTCTCAGTTGATCGAGGCACAAGCTGACTATTGTCTCTTGAATATCCCAGCTCTTTAATAAGTACGGTCCCCTCCCTACGGTTTTAGCAATCAGCTGTTCTGATCTCCAATGTCTTGAGTTGATTACTCGATCGAAAACCCTACTTTTACAAAGTTTAAACGAAATAACATATAGGTATTACATAAAACACATTGTGATAATGATAATATGTACTCATGAATTTTTCGTTAATGCAAAATTATTATTACATTAATATCTAAAATCTATGACATTAGACAGTTCAAAAGTTTTACGATACAATAACAACAAGAACTGACCGTTCGACAACGCCGAGGGACGCCAGTGCAAATCTTCCTGCATATTTCGATGCTCGGAAAAAATGGGGTAAAATTTGCCCATCCATAGGAAAAGTGAAAAACCAAGGCGTTTGCAAATCCGGTTGGGTAAGTGCATTACCTATGTAATGATTAAATTAAAAAATAAAAAGTATTAACTGCTGCAAGCATCAGGTAAAACATTCATAGCATGTGGTCGTGTTTTCAGGCGATAGCTATTGCCGACACGATTACAGACAGAAGGTGTATAAAATCTCGAGGTAAAGTTCAGGAACGATTATCGGCGATGATGCTGTTATCGTGCTGTACAAACTGCTGTGGGTGTAACGGAGGTAAAATATTAAACGGCTGGCGGTTTGCGCTTCATGAAGGTTTGGTCACCGGTGGAACGTATCCAGAACATCCTACGTACGTAGCTGCTGATGTAAGTGGTATATAAGTGATAAAGATTTTGGAACCTCGATTATTTAGGATAAAATTTAATTTATACACCAACGTACGAATTTCTGTATAGACGGAATGTATTTTCTCAAATTTTTGGACATTTCTTTAGGGATGTCAACCATACCAAATTAGACCATTGACGGAAATTGAACTGTACAAAAGTAGTACATTCGGATCTAGAACACCCAGTTGCAGGGGCGTGAGATGTAGCAATCCAAAATATTATAGAGAAGAGCCGAATGTCTATAAAAGTAATGTAACATTCAAATGAACTACTGGTAAGTTTATCATAACACCCGCCGGCTATAATTGTCGACAGTTAAGAAATTCGAATTACTTCCCCGCGACAAACCAGATGTAATTATGAGAGAAGTTATCGAGAACGGACCAGTTCAAGTTTCTTTCCATATGCACGAAGACTTTCGGTTGTACAAGGGAGGAATTCGAAATAGTGAGGCATTCCTTACGCAAAACAATTAAGATTAGGCTAAGTTAACATTTCTGCACAACAGGAATTTTCACTCACGGCTGGGGAAAATTTGAAAATGAACACGCCGCCAAATTGATTGGATGGGGCAAACAAGACGATGTAAAGTATTGGCTGTTGCTAAATTCGTTTAGTAAGAATTGGGGAGAAAATGGCACTTTTAGGGTTCCAAGATCTCGAACTGATCATTTCGACTTCGGATACGCCGTTGTGGCACCGACGGTGAGTAGTGGCTCGACAATATCAAGTTATGCCGTTTTTCCTATTATCATCATATTGTGTAACTACTTGTAATGTATCCTATGTGTGACATCCATTATTTGAAATATTCATATATATTTTTTAAAACATAAATAAAGATAAGTGGTTGATTGATTTTAATGAAAATCTTATGCATAGCGATCAAACAAACGTCGTAGACCTACTAGAACAAGAACATTTTTTTTAATCTAAATTATTTTATTTTAATAAAGTAATATAAGTGAGTTGGTTGTTTGGAGATACTAAAGGATTTTAAGTTAAAGATCAGTTACTAACATTAGTCTTTAAGAATTTTGTTGTTTAAAAAAAACATAAATATATTTTTATAAATAATTCGTTATTTTAATTTATTAACAAAAACCAATGTATTTGTTAAATGCCAAAATGATTATTTCTCAATAGCTTAATTAACTCACTTGCTCAATGCCTTTTCATGTTGTATAAAGAAGTCATTTTTAAAATTATTTCAATAACTTTCAAAAGATTTTAAAGGAATTAATTTTTCTTTAAGGGTGGATATGTAAAAAATCAACGTATCTTAATGACCTTACTAAAACGCGTTTCTGTATGTAACATGTACTTAATTTTTTAAACTTACAAAATGAAAAGTATGTTTTGTGCGTTGATTAATTTTACAATGTATTGAGTATTCGACAAGCTAACAAGTCTTCCTTGAATGAGTATTTAAAATTATTTTGTTAAGCATAGAACTTTTTTTTTTTTTGGTTTTATTTTATTACTAAAATAGATTAATACTTTTAATTCAAACTTGTTTTACAACTTTGCTGTTTTCAATATAGCATTAGGTATGTAAAATAATTGTTCAATACAATTTTTTTTATTAACAATAATTTACTTTATTTCTACTGCCAATTTTTTTAAAAAATCATATCATATCACACACACGCATATGTCATCAAACTATTTTTTTTTTATAATATCAACATAACTGAGACTATTAACATTTGTTATTCAGATACGACTGCCGATCGTTTTACTTCCCTTATTAGGTTAGATCATCAAATATCACCAAGCGTGTATTCTAGACATGATTTTAGACCAATGTTTCTAGAATGCTACCCGCTTATTTTCCCAGTAGCCAACTCCACAACGGTTTCCATGTGGTAAAAATTGGAGTACCTGGTACAAATATTTTTAAAAATAAATGACAAATAGCAATTTTTTAGAACCTCTCTTATTATATTTTGTTAATCATCGAACCACGTACACGACGCAGACAGAATTTTCTTTTATTAGTGGTGTGGTGCTTGAATAACTATGTTGAATAACTCAGTTAGTGTAGTTTTATTTGTTCTTTTAGGTAAATACATTCGCAGTTAAATAAATATAAACTTTTTCGTATGTGTGATCAATGACTAAATCTTTAACGGGTATTCTTGACATGACTTGCGTGTCGATTGCACTAGAATACTGCCCGTTTAATTTGCACAAAAACGTATTGTTTACACGATACGTTACAATATTAACTGGCAGTAAAAATTTGGCATACTTTTTTTTTTTTTAATAATTTTGAACAATGCTATAAGTAAGAAAACAGTAAACTATGTTCAATACGTTTGAGTTTAAATTTAAATTGAGTCTAAAATTAAAATATTATTTTGTATGACTATTATTATTTAATAGTATTTTTTTTTTTTTTTTTTTGTAAAAAAGAACTTATTATTATAAAAATTTAAGCAGGATTTTGTTTTCTAAGGGTAATTACTCACTCGGCGTAGTCTTGCTCTAAGCTTATACTAATTATTGAAGTGCGTCTTTTTGATTAATCACACAAAAACATACATTTCATTGTTAAATTTGCGGTTGGCGTAGTTAAATGTTTTAATAAAATTGGTCATTTGTTAATAATTGTTTAAAATTGTAAACCAACTATATGTATTTAAAAAACCACTAAGAAAATACATTGATCTCTTTGTCAAACTTTTTTGCAAAACATAAAGTTATTATTAAACTTCACAACCAATAATCATAGTCGGTTATGCTGTGTCAGTAAATAGTAAAATAATTATATTTTAAATTGTTCATGTGTTTGTTTATTATTAATTACAGTTTAAAAAGTCTTTTAAAGCTTAAAAGTGTTTATTAATTTTTTCTCTTGGTCCTCAAATCGATGTAAGAAAGCTTTGCTTACTACATAATTGCTATTAAAAGAAACTATATACTTCATTTTCAATTATGTGCTTCGCAAATTGAAAACATCGTCGAAGAAGTATACCTGACAACTGCCCATTGAAGGTAAAATAGCCGATCACCGCCTCTACCTACTTTCACGGCCGTCAAGTGATTAGGACACTGGTCTTTTAAGTCATAAAAGTGTTTAATATATATACTCTTTGGTCCTCAACTCAATGAGCTCTGCCTACTAAAGAACATACAAAATTGTTTTAACAAAATTGCTGCTAGTAGGAGAGGATTTTACGGTATTTGCAGTGTCTACAAATCAACAATTTGAATTTACAAGAAATCTTTGCGGAGTCAGACAATTAACTTTAGAAAAGATTAACAGCATTCTAGCAACCGGATTAAATTTAAACATGAAGGATAATTTTTTTTCACGTCACATTGGTTTACTTGAACAAATAGGTCATTTAACTGGTGCATGTTTATTAAATACTGTTGATGACATGATGAGACATGATGTACACTGGTATTAATTTATATGAAAGCTCTATTCATTTAGAGGTGTAACGCAATTACACCTGAGCGAAAATACTTGACTTCAAAATTATCTGACCATTTTTTAAATGCATTTCATGCACAAGCCCATTCCAAAACTTGACCATGAAAATAATATACTTCAAGCCCCTCACGTGAAAAGTTATTATGAGTATATTTTATTGGCACATTTAGCATAGCCAACTTAATAATACTTATTGTATTATATATAAACGATTTTTTGCAACATTCACCTCCGTAGAGTTAGAAATTCTTAACCCCTGACCATCAATCGCGTCAAGATCAAGAAGACGTCTTCGTTATAAATTTTATGAAACATATTTAATTATTTTTTTTTGCATCTCTGTATCTCAAATTATTTTTAATTCTTATAACTACATACTCGAACATTACTATGAGTAGTTCACGAGCAATTAGTTTCGTAGTAGCTCTTAAAATAGCAATGGATACGGAAGACCATTTTGCAGTTTCAGATGGAAATTTCGTTACATTAACATGTTTAGGAAACCATGTAAGACAACTTACACAATAACACATTACACAAATTACCATATCCATATAAATAGGAGTAGAACTTAGGGCTACTCCAGACGAATTACTAGACTCAAGCTAAATACATCTATGTAGCAGTTGTCTACTCATATTTTACATGTACAATAAATTTAAACTTATAATTTAAAAAGTCTTAAATTATTTACAACATCCATCTTCTTGAATTGGTTTCAACTTGAACAACATACAAATTTCTTAATAGTTTTTGATACTTGTACCGAGAATTATTACAAACTTATTAACATGGCCATAGCATTTTAATTTTGTAAAATGAATCTGGGAGTCAGTCCTCGGATTATATTTCTCGAAAATATAATAAAAGTATAATAATAGAAGCTAACGCCAATATTACAATTACATTACCAGAAAGTTAATTAAGAACAATCGAAAAAAAAATAACGGTTATCATTAGAGAGATATCTCCGGCTGTATATTATGTCTATGGCAATTGTACTAGTGGTTCGGGATGGCCATTCAATTCCATCTAATTTTTCTGGCCAATTATACATAAAATTATATAAAATAAATATGTAATAGGGTTGATTTGTGTTGTTAAAAGAATCAATTAGGTTCCAGTCTATGATGTATGTAAATGAATATAAAATATTTTAAAATAATAATGATGGAAAATGAAAAATGTAGTAGAATTACAAATGCGAGGTCCGTGAACAGTAAAGGAATACGAATTAATTAAATTTTACAATTCAGTAGCCACCCCTACAATACCTGGTAATCCTCCGAGACGTCTGAAGCGTAATTGGTGTCGGGATGTCTTAAATTAAATTAATAGCAAGTTAACAGAAAGTGTTATCAATAGGGTGGCTTCTTTCAACAAAACTTCATGATTTGTATAACATTTATCACATATTCTTATTGTATCTAGTATAATTGATACAGAGTGTTTATTACGTGTAAAAATAAAAAAAAACATTTCAGTAACTCCGGTCATGACCGCTCTTCCCCACCAAGTGTGTATCACGTAAGGTTAATAAAAAACAGGACATGTTTTTGAATTTGCTTTCTAGTGTAACTCGACGTGACGATCACCCCCCCCCCTCTCACTATGGCCTCGATCCACTGTTGCGTGCCGTTGACGAAACCTAAGCCCGTCCACCACATACCTACCAACAAATATAGACTTTCGAAATGCGAATGCCTATTGCGTTGTAACTAAATATTTCACCGATTTTCGATTATTTAAAAAATAAATATAAATATATTAATTTCGGAGTACCGCCCAAGGCACATCCAAAAAACATTAACACTTTTCGTGCGGCGGATTGTAAAAGAAACAATATTGTAGACAATACTTTGTACTGTTATGTTGATTATTTTCCCCCAATGTATTTAATGTTAATTTGTTCAATTATCGTGTATACAATTTTTGTGACGCCACCGTAAACCTCTAATAATGTTTAATGTAATTTTTTATAAAATAAACGAATTTAGGACGGCGGCGTTACACTCTAATACTATGTACATCCCAACTAGACTCTCCTTTTTGTTAAAATGCTTTAACACAGTTTCCTTTGTTCAACATTCATAATATAATAATAAAAATAATAATTATAATAGCCGACAGTCAATAATGGGTGTCCAATTATAATATATGTTTTTACTACCCGTTACGTGAACTAAGCTAAAACGAATTTATTTTTATTTTTCTCGGCGTAATAGTATTACCGAAAATGTATTATTTAACATAATCGTACAACGTACAAAATTATATATTAATTTTGCATTATATAAAAATGATTATTTAATAGTTTTTTTGCTATTCTATATTTGAGGTGGAAAGTAATACTACATCATCACGAGAAACCGCAACTGCTTGCAGCAACTATCGTTTTAGAGTACAAAAATTCGTAATATTAGGTTTTTTTAACCGTCGAATCGAAAAGTAAAAGCACACACACACACGGGCGTGTTAATCGTTATTATATACTACAGGTAGGACAAAAGTGAATAAACATAATAATTTGTATGTACTCACCGACTCGGTGCGCTGTGTCGTGAACGGCAAACAAAATGGCGGCTGAACAGCTCTCCAGAGCCGGATTTCGGCTGGCCGCGGCCATACACCGCAGAGACCGACTGTGTACTGACTACTGCCAGCCGACCGAGTAGACCGGGGAGAAGGTGAACCGTGTTCACGGTCATAACTCCCAACGAATATATTATCATTATTGTGCGTATAGCATCGTGTACGTCCTCCACGGTAGTTACACAATTGGTATTATACATGCGAGCAGCCAAGCGGTGGGGGCCTTGGACGACCGTCGATCTCGGCGACGGTCTGCACGCACCTGCCGCTAGGTAGGTACACGAGCGGCAGGTGTAATAACGATGATATAGGTATACTGTTGTATAGGAAAAAAAAATATATCCCACAGCCGTCGTTTCGACAAAAGAACACTATAGTGAAACCGTGGATAATAATATCATAATATTACACGCGACGAATAATCTAGACATCCGGGAATGGGTAAAAAATATGCTACGGCTCGAAAGTCGGTCATGATCTGTTCCAAACGTACAGTAGAAATCAAATTTATGTTATACATTTTATATAATATTATCATTTGGTAACAGTACGAGTAAAAAAATATGACCTTGTCTCCTTTTGTACAAAGTCATGCTGATGATCGTGAGTCGTTAGGCTTTTTATAATAATATTATTGCCAACAACGGCCTCGGTTCGCCCACAATTTTAAGTCTGGTTATTTTATTGTGACTTATGGCGGACAGTTAAGCTCGAACAAAAATGTTTTTCTAATGAATAGGTAAATTATATTGATGAGAAAAAAACTACCAGTACAGTGGGGACGGGCAGATCACAGGGCTACAGGAATTGTTATAACTGAAAGTGATAAAATCACTTTTAAATATACGTTTCTATGCAAATCTGTGGAAATAAGGTTCAAACCAGAATGGCCCAAACCAAGCACAGTATAAACCAACACAGTAAGAAAGATTACTAGTACACACATAGAAATTTAGTAGTTGAATTGAAAAAATACAATTAAGACACATATTACGGAATTTTGTTGTAAAGTGCTTTTTTTCTTAAAACAACTTTTTTCATTTTATTTGATAGTGTTACAGAATATTGGCCCAGTATGCATACCGGAACGTACTAGGGTCATTTCATGTCAAATCACCTGATGTGTGTGCGATTGGATTTTCTAAGTGCCTCAAACTAATATATCGAAAAATAAAGAAAAAAAAATTGTTTTTGGACTTAGGCGATGCTGTATTCTGTAAATTTATTGTAAAAAAACACCTTAAGTTCACGACTCCGTTACTTAATGACTAATTATGATATCGAAATGGTATTTTCACTAAACAATTTTATTGTGTGTTCTTTTTCATAATATTCTTAAACAATTTTTTTTTCAAATTTTTAAGCAGCTAAAAAGTAATAATTGAAAAACAAATAGAAGATTTTATAAATTTCATTAAATTTTTATGCTGACTCGAGGTCATTCTTTTATCATTTTTATTCTGACACTTATAACTTTACTCCTCAGATTCATAATTTTTGTTTGGAAAACTTTTTTTTGATGATGTATGTGTAACTTTAAAGATTGGTATTTTACAAAAGGGTGTAACATTTAAGAGCCTATAACTTTTTAGGACTTGAACTATAAAATTCTGAAATTATAAGGTATGGTATTAAATGACACTATTGAAATATCAATAATATTAGTTAAGATAAATACTTAATATATTGTTTGGTCTAAAACTAACCAGTATTAATAATAAATTTGTGCCATTACGTTTATTAATTCACAATAAATGTTAAAATAATCTCAAACGGGATCTAAAAATAAATATAATGGATTGTTGATTTATCCCATAGATAGCTAACCATTTTTCTATAATTATTTCACCAAATTAAATATGACAGCATTAACTATGTTTTTACAGTGCCATTTATTTGGAAAGAAATAATGCTGGGTCATTAAATAACATTGAATCTGCTGCCATTTGTTCTGAAATTTATTTTTATTCTTTGAAGTCTTAACATAATCAACATAGTATTTACACGTCTTTTACTTATTTACTTCAGCAGTGTTGCAAAAGAGTGGCTCCAAACTGAAGGACATTCTGATTCACCCATGAAATAAGAAAATCTGAGTTTTTGAATCTCAACAAATTTAACCTTGATGATTTATTTAACTTATGGATTATTATTTAAAATATGAAATATATTTATTATTATAACTAAAAAAGTAACTTATAATTTTGAGGGAAAAACTAACAAACACTTCTCTCTTTCTCTCTCCAAAAAAACATTACCCTAATAGTTAAACAATAATATTATTTTTTTTTTAAATAAGTATTTAAATCGTTATTGTAGTTATTTAAATGTAATTATGCGTATTATAATTTACATTTTAATAAATAATATTAAATATTAGTAAAAATAGTGTATAACAATATTTATATATACATAAACTATTAAAATAAAATAAAACATATGTTTTAACCATATACAATTTTTAGTATATAAAGCAAATACCATTGCATAAAAAGCATGTCCACTGCATCTCAATTTGGTTTTTATATATAATATATATTAGGCATAAATAGAGCTGAACGTTTTGGGTGGCAAGTTTTTTTTGGGGGGTTTCCAATTTTGTGTGGGATTATGCCCTTTTTCTTGTTTTTTATGCTGTACTATTTGCCTTTTAGGAGTTATATTGAATAAATAAAAATAAAAATAAATCAGACTGACCACGAAATTGATGACTCAATTGCAAAATGGTTGGCTCACGCTTATTTTAGATACTACAACACAATATATAAAGTATAAATACAATTCATTTTTTTTTCTATAAAATTATACTGTTTTCTAATCAAATCTAATCTATCTTAATGAAGAATTAAAATGTTTATATGAACATGATTTAAAGTATTATATTGATGTAATAGTTTAAAAAAATGTAATACCTAATAATAATATCTACAACTTCTATTGAGATGTATAATATTGAGGTATGTGTCAATGCTATTATATTTATTTATATTCATAATATAACTTAACTTAAAAAATTAAAATGTGCAAATTGAGATGCAGCGGACATGTTTTTTATGCAATGGTATTTGCTTTTATTTACTAAAAATTGTAAATGGTTAAAACATATGTTTGATTTTAATGGTTTTTTTATATTTTAAAGAACTACGTACATTGAAATTTGCAGTATAACAGTGTAAGTAATCTATAATATGTTATATTATTATTCGTTACTTTAGAGTAGTGAAGAGGTTTAATGAAAATAATTACATTGCGTTTTTAATTAAAATTTATCTATTTTAGGTAAGTTTGTAATAGAGATAGAGAGTAATACATTAATGAGTAATATCGTAGCTATTTAAACACAAAATAAAGTAGACAATTATAAGTATGATATTTATAGTTGAGAAAACAACCAATTATAAACAATTTTTTAACACTACTTTTAAAACAGTGAATATTCTTTTTTATATTGATATGGCATAGAGTTAAAGTAGACAGGCCCTAGATAGTTAACAAAGGATTGACCAAAAGATAAACTTCAATAAATTTATAATTTTCGACGTTGATAAAACTCTTAAATATAAACATAATAGCAACTTTTGTATAGAGAAATTTAATTGGTAATACACCCAGCTTCCTATAAGTTTGTCTAGTAGACCCTTGTAAAGAACATTTATTTAAACAAATTTGTATTATATTATGTTGGTTTATTTGTAATTTATTAAGAAACAATAATTTATTTTATTATTTGTTATCTATTTTGTAAATAGTAAACTAAATGTAATGCCGGACGCTTTAGTTGAACTAGAAGATTTTTTACAAAGGCGTAATATCACTCCTCTAGAAGCCGTCAAAGCAACAACTAGGTATTAGAATATTTGAAAGCTATTGAACTAAATACAATATATAAAAAAAAATGGTCTTATTCAAAATGGGAAGGTAAAAATAATTTATACAAAACAACTCAACAGAGGTGTTGGGTATTTTGAAAGGTGTATAGAGGGTTTTAACAAATACAACACGGAACATGAAAACTACTATTCAGACCAAAAATAACTATATAAAAATAAGATCTTACCTACTGGCCAGCTCTTTAAAGTAATAAGTTTATCACTTAACAACTAATATAGTATATACAAGCATGCAAAACAAATAGGTAGGTATATTTACAGTGGTACAAGTCCAGGTACGATCGGTTGGTCGGTCGATAGGCACTGCGGTGGTGTGGGGTGGAGGCTGCCGAGATAACACTCGAACAAGAGGTTTAGCGAATAATAAAAAAATCGAATGATAAAAAAAATTCTTCACGTGTTTGTCAAAATCAGAAATATCAAAACGACAACATAAATCATTTTGAACACGGAACTACTCGAAAGTCTAAATGTGCTTGACCGAAAAAAAAAAATTGCCCTGTATCCGAAAATGGCTAAGCAGAGCCGGCCCGAGGGGTGGGCGAAGTGTGCCCAGCCACCAGGCCCCGCGCTTTACCTTACCAAAATTATACAAACAAATAATTTTACTCTTTTATTAGCCCTTAACTGGCCACGTCGACCGTTAGGTCATATAGATCCGACGTCTCTAATCAAACGTGCTATTTTTAGTATGTTATAGGAATCGATCGTTATTATTATTCTTGGAATTATTTTTTTTTTTCAATTTTTGTTTGTCGTCGTCGTCAACCCACGATAACAATTATTGTTGTTATTATTTTTACATTGCATACGGACGCGGGACGATACTTGATTCTCGCACTATAAATGTTATTCTGTTTTTACTTTTTACACGAGCACCCGCAACGTCCACGAGCAAACGACTATTAATTTAATAATTTATATATATACATACAACAAATTATTTCGTACCAGGCCCCGCAAATTCTTGGGCCGGCCCTGTGGCTAAGTAAAAAATATGAAATTCGGCCGACGACCCTGTCTTGTAAAAAGATTTTTGTTCAGGATTCATACAACAAGCCTCGGATTGGAGGCAAGGATGTATGTCGGGATGGTCCTAGTGGCCGAGTTTACCGAAGAAGAAGAAGAAGAAGAAGCCTTTAATTTTAGCATTATTTTTTAACAAATTAAACAACTATTTGGTATTTGTACACAAACAAATATAAAATAAAACTAAACATTTTTTAAATTGACATTACCTTAATATTTTGTAAAAATTTGTATAGATAGAGCTAAACTAGTCTTGTTACATAATAGTATTAATGTAATGAAATATAAACAAAAAAATGTTGAATTACTAAAGAAACTAACTTTTTTTTTTAGAAAATATGGATATAAGTTACAGCTCTATACAAAAAATTGCCAAAAAAAATCGTTTTCGTGCATACCACGAGGTTCATGTGCAAACATTATTTAACTCGGACATGGAGAGAAGAATGGTCTGGTGCGCCCATATTTTAGTTGAAATGGACAACGATCCATTTTATTTAAAAAAAATTCTATGGACAGATGAGGCGAAGTTTCACAATAATGGAATGGTGAATAGGCATAATAGACATTATTGGTCTAATGTAAACCCGCATTTGTATAAAGAAGGTAAATGCCAAATTCGTTGGGGAGTTAATGTTTGGTGCGGGCTTCTTAACGATAGAATAATTGGCCCTTATTTTTTCGATGATAACTTGACTGGTAAAAATTATCTGAATTTTTTTAAATATGTATTACCAATATTTTGCTGAATGATTTATCCTTAAGTGATAGGGTGTCAATTGTTTGGCAGCAAGATGGTGTACCAGCACATAACTCTGCGAGTGTAAGGGAATATCATAATGAATTGTATGGGGTGGGAAATGTAATGGGTACATATTATAGTGAAGGAATACGATGGCCAGCAAGGAGTCCCGGCTTAACCCCGTTAGATTTTTATTTATGGGGGTATATACAAGACAAAGTATATAGCCAAATTTTAATAAATAAAGAGGAGCTCAAAGAAGCTATCATTAAAGTTTGCTCAGAAATTAATGGTTGTGTAATAGAAAAAGCCACAAATAACGAAATTCTGAAAAGAATGATTTTGTGTGTACAAGAGAATGGGCATCATTTTCAACATATTTTTGTAATAAATGTAAATAATGTACTTTTATAAACAAATAATATAATAATTTAATGCTTCTAAAATTGTTTATTTTGATTTATTTAAGTGGCATACCTACTATAGAGAGTTGCTTACGCCTACTACTATAGTTTACAATACATATTGTTATTATTCTAAATCTACAGTAAAAAGTCATATTCTGCATACTGTATATTTATAAGTCACTTCCTTTATTTGTACCCATAGACAAGTTCAAAGTTGAAACCTATCAAACAATAGTTGATCAGATTACTATTAGCTTAAATGAACGTTTTACCGAAAATAATAAATTGATAGCAGATATTCAGTACCTACTTGTTAACTCAAAAATTTAAACTAATAGAACAAATACCAAATAGTGATTTTATACACTTGGCAAATTTAGCATATTTAGACCATAAACAACTTTGGCTAGAACTTCAAAACTTTTCTAAAGTGTACCCAAGATAAACATTTCTACAATACAAAAAAAAAAATACAAATATACAATCAGTCTGAATACTGATTCCGGTGAAAATGCAGATGACCACGAAGAGAATGGGTGTTCTAATACAGCTTTTGATTGCAAGTAAAATTTGGCTACCTTATATATGTACAAATAAAATTTTATAAATTATAATGTTTTTTTCTGAATTTTATATCTGATTCTAGGTCAAAAAAATCCCAAGTCACGATAACACATTACTAGTATTAGCAGTAGTTATAATTTTTATGTGTTTTTTTTCTATAAAATGCACTACCTCCGATTATTACAAATTTAAAGTATTAAAATATAATGGCGCCAGATGTTTTATTCCCTAGCAAATAATAGTAAAGCAAACGGTTTTCCAGTAAGGTATGATATTATAATTTAGCAAAGTGGGTGTAATTGTAAACAATTGAGAAAAATATAAATGCACTTACATTATAGAAAAAAACGACAATATTTGTGACTAAAAGATTTCAGTTATTAAAACGTTTTTGATTAAAAAAAAATCATATTTAACTTTGTCTTATTCGTTAACAGTTCCTTCATTTCATTGTACAATTTTGTATTATTTATTAACGTGGAAAGATTTTACGCTCATTACTAAACATTGTTTTTTTATGAATAAAAGGAAACAAAGGAAACATTCAACATGGTACAAACTATTGTTTACAGTGTGTATATAAACTTTTACACAATTTAAAGTTTTTAAACATGCATGTTTCAGCTTATAGCGCGTAGTGTATTTCATATTTTTTCTTACTTTTTCAGTCACCGAAGTCAACTGTAAGAGAACGTTTAGCAAACTAAAACTTGTTAAAACAAGAATTAGGGCTAATTTGAGTCAAGCCAATTTAGAAGCTCTTTTAATAATGAGTGTTGAAAAACATTTATTGAATGAAATAGAAATTACAAGCGTTGTTGATTATTTAAAAGCGAATTCAACGGTTATGAGTAAAATGTTTTTACTATAATAGTTATTATAATACCTAATATTATTAATAATATAATAGTATTCACTATTAAAAGGTCTTCTGAATTGCCTTGACTCAAATTTTATATTTTATATAAAATTTATATTATTTTTTATAAATTTTGACTTAGTAAAATCTGTGTGGGACACCTTGTATATATTATTCCCCTGTAAGAGTAAGCTGTGTAAGTTTGTACAAGCTGTACAAAGTAAACAAATGTTATAATATATTTAAAATTGTGTAATGCTATTTACATCATTATTTTTTTCTAATTTGAATAAGGCTAATCCATCATATTTGACCTGCCCTTTGAATAAACTTTTTGTAGTTATAGCAACATATTTGGAGACAATGTTAAATAAAATGATTTTTGAAAAGTAAATTAATATACCTATTTTTAATATTAATAATATTTATATCAGTTTGGAAGCAAAAGCCTTAACGTATGATCTATCCTAAATATTAACTATTATAATGCATATGGAATTATGGTTTTATAGAGCTAAATTGTGGATAGCCTGTTGGGCCGGTAGTTCTCCTCTCCCACTGGGCCGCGCATCCCCCAGTTAGCCTCTGCTACTTAGTTTAATTAGACCTTTGGCAACACACAGTACTTCCAATAATTATTAGAAATCCAAATCCATTGCGCTTTCAGCTGTGCCTATTTAGTTGTCTCTCAGTAATCATCAAAACAAATAGTGAGTTGAAAATTTTGTTGGAAAATAAAAAGAATAAGTATAAGAAACTCAGCCCCTCCCCCCTCAGTAATTACACCAAATTTCCACCTATGGTGTATAACTTAGACATTGAGTTAACATTTAAATTATTAACTAATCAAAACTACTATAGTATAGTCTTTTAATTTTTCACACCTTTTCTCCATCCTAAGCCCAGTCCTACATATAAGTTCAAAAGGTTTTATCACATAAGGGAAAGATACATACAAAATTGGGCGGACTATAAACCCCTGTATATTGCTTGTTAATTTTTATACAAGGCTAATCAAAGACAATTTTTTCGAGATGTAGCAGGAAGGAAGTTGTCTAAATGAATATCTCGAGAATTAGGTACTGTAAAATTCATACAGCGTTATTATGTTAACGAAAATGATGTATATATAAGAAGTATACTTCTTAAGTATTTAAATTCTACCGCGTTAGTTGATAAGGTAGAGTAGTGATAAAACAACATGTGATAAGAGAAGGTGACTAAGCTGATTATAAAGTAACTATCAGGCTTAGAGCAATATTAAAAGTTAAAATAATGTGTTAAAATTAATTTGTAATCTGTGAGAGACAAGATTGTGATCAATAAACATTGAACGTTGTTTCTCATTTTTACAGGTTTGTAAATTATCATATAAATAAGTTGTAAATAGCCTTATAATATAATAAATTCATTTTTACAGAGAAACGTTTCAGTTTGTTGTTATATTAATCATGCCCCAGATTAACAATAAATAAATTACATATTATATATATATATATATATATATATATATATATATATATAAATTGTATTATTTAAAGACTTGCATTATTTAAAAAGGTGGGTAGTGAGTGTATACCACGTTAAATATATCACACAGAATAATACGTATAGAGACATTTTGATTGTGAAATAAACGAAACATTTTATTCGTACGGCGATAACCGAACAAAAACACGGTTGGGTCATTTCGTTTTACTTTGAACAGTAGTATTATTTTCGAGGCTTCAATACTGTGTTGTGTTGTATCATACCCCACATGTACCTACGGCGCCGCCGACTACACCGGTTCCCGCCCACCACGTTGCCGCGCGCCTACCGCCGAGGCGGCAACGACGCGGTCGACCGGTCGCGCCGCCCCGCCGTTCTACGGACCCGCATTCCTCGCACCGCGCCGACCACAATCGCTGCCGGTCTCACCGATACACACACACACACATCGTAGCTGAAAAATAGTACAATACCACATCATCTTTGTATCTTACCTACTGCACACACGAGCGGGGAAAAAAAATTAATGTAAAAACCTGCAGCGGCGCGCGTTCGTTTTTGTTATCCCCGTTATTGTGTGTTCAAAATATTCCACACTATAAAACTCCCTACCTACATACCCGGACGGGTTACTGTTGTAGCGCCATGTCGTCGGCCACTTTTCCTCGACACAAACGAACATAATAATATGCTAAAAAAAAAAATCCACAATAACTACTCTGGTGCGGGCTTTATTTTAAAGTATTATGTTTTTCCTACTGCACGGCCGTACCTATGTTATTTTAACGAAAGCCGGATGTCGTAGAAGGCTTCGCAAATGCCCCTTTAATCGGAGGCCAAACTAGAAGGGGGCCCGAGGGGACAGCCGTGCGACGACGTCATTGAGCACTATGAGATAACCGACTGTTTTTTTAGTGTAAAGTTGCTTGATATACACAATCATTTATGATAATGTACTTTTTTTTTTTTATAAAGTTTCAAATACTATTTCTGAAAATTATAATATTATGGATAGTAAAGTCGAACATTATCCAGGATTAAGAACTAAAATCATTTCAGATAATCAAAAACAGTACCTAATCTTTTAAAGGACCATTGACTTTTATACTTATTTTCAAGCAAGACCGCTGTTTGGCAATATCATCTAGCTGTCATTAACAATGTATTTTTCCGTTTAATATGTTTTGAATACATATGAGTTCTATTTATTGATAAATTTTCAACTTTAAGGTCCTAAAAATAAGGCTAAAAAACTAAAAAACAGAAAAACTTGAACCCCTTCTAGGGGGATGGGAAATGTGTGCGGGCATACCAAATAAATAGTCCTTATAAATTGTAATTCGATCCGACTCCTTTTCGATAAAAAAAAAGCCCACATCAGAGTAAAACCAATACCTTATTTAATTAATAAATCACCTACACTATTGCTATGAAGAAAATGAGTTTTAATAAATTGTTATAACGGTCAATATGCATTTTATTATTCGAGAAATCGTGGTTAATACATTAAATGGAAGCAAGATGAAATAGGTTGAAAATCATGGATGTTTTGCAAATATTATGATATTTGAAGTATTTTTCTGTAAAACATTTTGTTATATAGGTTTTCTATCTACTATATTTTTTTTCACAGTTGGTGTTAACACCTTTTAAAAAAATAATACAGCCGTAGAATATATAAAAAAATGCAATAATGTTTTGGACATTCATACGCCGTTCAACCAACCATACACAATCATAATTACCATTTGACTTTTTGATCAAATTATTGACATTTTAAGTACTTAGCCAAAATAGATTATTATCACTATTGTTGTTTTTAATTTGTTTCCAGGGGGGGGGGTCTTACATTTGTTTAACACCTACGAACAGGGCCGGCACTACGATTTGCGAGGCTCGGGGCAAATTAAGTATGCGACGCCCTTTTTTCCGTAAAATTAATTGTGACACCAATTTTTTTTCCCTCTTCACTTTGTATATTTGTACATTATTTAAATTTCTCATTTCTCATTTTGACTTACTTTTACCTCGCTATTTTGTGAGGCAGGAAATTTCTTCTTTGCATACACTCTATACAGAAGCCGGAACAATACATTTTTTTACCGGTTAATTATAAATTTACAATTGAGTTTATGATTTAGTTCTTTGATTGTCCATTAAGGCTTAACTCAACTAACTTCATAAATGTTAAATATCTTTAGGTATATATACAATTTTCTAAAGACATTTCAATGTTCAAGTGAAATTAAAAAAAATAAGTTGTAGGGCACTTTGCTACACTTAAATAAATACAATATAAAAGGCAAATACCTTGTTTTTAATGCTTAAATTATTAGAAATAACTTTACAGGTATGCAAATAGTTGAACAGGTCACTCGAAACAATTTAATATAAATGGTGTCCCGTATCAGTAAGTAATAATTATCACCACCTTATTTTATGGTCGATTTGTTAGTTTAAACAATACGGAAAAATATTACAATTATACCAAATGTGTCTACGGTCATAAGCATAATATTTTAACCATTCAAAATAAATAGGCTATATTCTATCGATTATCAATTATTTAAAGACAAAAGTTTAACAATTGTACACAATTTTGTGCCAATACATGTTGTTCCGATTTTTCTGCTAAACGTTTTCAGTCCGAGGTACCGACACTAGTTAAACTACCAGGATTAGACATTTTTATCTGAGAACTAAATACTTTGCAACAAAACCAGTATACTCGATCGTTTGATTTTGTATATACGAGCCAATTTCCCTCTACTTTTTCAACATTTTCATTTTTTTATAATACAGTTTTTTACTAAACTTTCTATTTTGTTCATTTTTTGGGTAATTTTCGTAATATACTATTTTATCAGATTTATTGACTATTATGTCTAATCGAAGGTTGTGGCTCAACGAATTTGGCCACTGCGCTGGGTCATTGAAATCAAAATTCACTTCTCTCATTTTATCGGTTATTTCATTAGTATTTTAGCTTCGATGCAAAGCGAGAAGATATTGGTTTTACTCTGATGAGGGCTTTTTTTTTAGCTGTATACACTGTAACTTTTTTAATACTAGACCAATTCCTTCGAATAGCAACTCTATTATTCAAAAATTTTTATCTAGTTTGTACTTTGGGGGGGTAAAAGTTGAAAAAGTTTAATTCTTCACAGACGAAATTTGAAAAAACAAAAAAAAAAACCGTACGATTTTTTAAGTTAGAATTTTTACTGGCTATAATTTCGAGAAAAAGAGTCGGATCGAGTTGAAATGTATAAGAAATAATAATTTGGTATGCCCGCACACGTCAGTTGTGTCAAACTTAAGCTATACCCATTTCCCACCCCCCTAGGGGGGGAACAAGTTTTTTTGTTTTTCGGGGTTTTTAGCCGTAATTTTAAAACTTTTGGGTTGAAAATTTGCCAGTAGTTGGAACTCATATGTACCCATCACATATTAAACGGGAAAAAATTCAGCACTACAGTTTTTTTTTAATTGCCGAGAAACTGTATTTTCGCAGATTTCGTATAATTTAACAAAAACACCTAAAATCTTTAAAAAAAATTTATCAAATCATTAAAACAATTTTATGTACATCTATGCAGAATGATACTATTAAGTTTTGTGCTCAAGTACCACTTTTGACTTAAAGTTTACACAAATTTAATTTTTTTTTTTACTTAACACGTTGACCGTCACGGGGTTTTTCACTGTGTTACTTGTAACGACCATGAGATATAATTCGAAATGAATTTTCCTCGTCGCCAATTTGTTATACCTTAGTATGAAAGTAAAACACAATTAGATTAATGTAAATAATAATATTCGCTGATGTTTATTATGAAACCCAAATTACACGAAAAACAAGCTGTGCCGGTGTAGCACTTGCGTGTGGTGGACAATGACCACCATATATATTTTTATAAACTGCTGATACGTAACACTAAGTATTGAAAAATGTAGAAAAATATGTAACTACAAGTATGGGGGAAAAAACCATTTCAATAATAAAAGTAAATGTTTAAAACTGTTCTACCAATATTTCAAGGTAAGTTTATCCAAAACATTTATCCTGCGCTGTTTCGCCTATGTTGTGGGTCATGTTTTTAGAAGTTCATATATTTTTTTTATGTTATTTTGGTGGTTTTTTCTCGTATTACCGAATATATTTCAAACGTTTCTGAAAAACCCATAAGCATTGATAATCTTTTAGAACCGCGGTTGCGTTGAAAAGGTCATGAAAAAATCATTGGCAAAGTTGTCAATTTATATTAAAAAATAACATAAATTATTTAGTCGCCATAAAAATGAAAAACAATATAATAGTTATTATAAGGCTTCATTAGACACTGCCGTTGAACAGAATAAATAAAACTAATACTAAACAACTGTCCTATTTTTCCTTTAGTGGTTGTACAGTTTTAAGATTTTGATGGAATTAAAAAAAATATATTATACGATGTACATCTTTTTTTTTTATATTTTAGTTAAATAATTTTATACTTTAGTACATTAAAACGAGAAAAAAAATTATTTTTAAACAATTATTAAAAACGAAGCCAACGACAAACCGACGTTCAACCAAAACCTATTAATTCAACAGAGGATATTTTTATAAAAAATTATAATAACCCAATCTATCTAACTAATTGATTTAAAAACTTTCAAATGCTTTACGGTTATTGTAGAAATCTCATTTTTTTAAAAATATTTCAAAAGGCAACGGATCTTTTGATTGACGTTATAAACTTAAAAGTTCAGTAAAATTCTCTTTTACCAAAAAAATAGCTTAACAACCATAACTAAATTAATATACAGATCGCTATAAGAGATTCCAAAATTACCCCTCCCTAAATCTTGTTACCCGAGGGCGGAAAAATCACAATGACCTTGAAATATCATTGTATGGTAAAAAATAAAAAATGATTCACGTAGGTGGTTTTATAATAACTATAAAAAAATCGTCAACAAGTCATGTTGGCCTTGAATTTCTAAAGACCATGAGTATTTGTCGTACACCGTTATTAAAATGCAAGTTTAACATGGGTATCTAAAAAATAGACACAGTCTTTTGGCTTTGTATAATACTTTTAACACAAACGACGAGCACTGTATTTTATGTGTGCAAACAGTGTAAAATTTAAACGCACATCGAATCACACAAGTGTTTTTTTAAAGTAAAAGAATTATGTTTTCGAGTTAGGCAAGAATTCAGTAAAAAATAATTTAATATAAAAATCCAGTACGCACGGATGAAGTGAAATTTCTATCAGAGTCATTCGACTGATACATTAAACTAGCGATATCATATTATTGGCTAGACTGCAATTTTTAATCACATATAATGAATTCCAATAAGAGTTTCCGAAAGTTATTCAATTTTTTTTTGATTGGGTATTCTGATAAAAATGTCTTATGTATTTTTTGTTATTCCATTCTTTTTACCATGGAGTTTATTAAAAATATGTAGATAATACCCCTTGTTTGAACAATTTAATCTAATTAAATTTTAAAAATGCAATTGATCACCAATAATTTGAATAAAAATCCACCGTTAGTTGTTCCCGCACGTAAGCCGAACTCGATAAAAACAAAATTACAATTGAAAACGTGATATCTATATATTTAACCTTATATATATTATATATATAGTCGGTAACGTTAAGCGTTCGCACAGGTTGTCCCATTGACCCCAGCCCAATGACATATTTATGTTAAAAAATTAGGGGCCTCATTTAGGTCAAGACGAACCAATAAGTCCACTGATCAACGAATTGTCGCAAAAGCCTGTTATATATATATATATAGTGTCTCTAATTACCAAAACTACAAGAATTCAAGGTTTTAGTAACAAATTTGAAGGTACTTGTATATTATTGTAAAAAAAGTAGTCAAAGTAAACGAATGTAGCCAAATAACGGCTGAAAACATTTAGTACTTTTTCTGGGGGTCTAAAAAAAGTGGACTTTTTAAACTTAAATGCAAACTTATACGCTTGACTTTTTTTTTAAATAAAGAATATTTTGCCGAAAATACAGAGCAATTTTTAGCAATTGATATTTTAATAATTATTTAATGCTAGCTACTAAAAGTAACGATAATTATGCAAAATATTGAAATTTGTCATAAACAGTCGAACAAACGGTGGCCTTAGTTGACAGTTGTTGTTAAAGTATACTTATGACGTGAGTCATCTTTTTTTTTTGTGATTCAGCTGCTACGGCTGACGATACACAAATACAAATTTATACGTCTTGGGACAAAATATATGTTATAGGTAAATTGTGAAATGTAGTACCTACATTTTTTTTATGTAACTTACTAAAAGTTGGAACAGTAAATAATTAAAAAGCTCTTTGTATTGTAATTTAATACATAAAAAAAAGATAAAGAAAATAAGTAAAAAATTCAATAACGTAAAACGATATGAACGCAGAACATTGTTGTTTCGCTTTTGACTGATTGACTTCGAATAATAATTTCTAAAAACCCCTTAGAGATTAAACTATCCTTTATCGTCATACTGGTTAAATTTGATTTGCCAATTTTCTATAACATCCTCACTCGCTACATTAATATAATATTAAGTTATAATTTAAATTTTATGATAGCTAGTACCGTCATTTGGGTAAAGGTTGAGTGGGCATAAATAGCTATCACCTAAAATTATGGTGTCTGGCTGAGATTTAACTAAGTAGCTTAAAATTAAAACAACAAGCATCTGGTGACAAAATTAATTACTAAGTATTAAAATGAATCATTTAGGAGCAGGTTTAATCTTTAAGTTGAATTTCCTCAAAAACATGATTCGTCCTAATTGTATGTAATAATTTAGGCTAATTTTAAGTACATTCACAGTGCTTTTATCAATACCTATTTTATAGTTCTACTAAATAAAATTTACTACCGCCGGCAACGTGACATTTACAATTGTATGCCTTTTTTATGAAAATGAATTTATCAACCAGCAATTGTTTTCGTCTTAACTTCTTCTGTTTATCTTTCCTTTAATCCTAATTACTTTTATTACAATTTTCGCTGTTTAAACAATTTTTTAAAACACTATCGACATTTTAAAATGAACAGTATTTGCTTCGTTTGATTGTCAAACCGCACAATAATACAATATCTATGTGCGCAAATTGTATGTTAGAATGTACTCAAACATTCTCATGTGTGCACAAGTGCCGAAGTTTTATGTTTTTTTGAAAATATTTTCGATTTATCTACAAAATTTATCTACTTGGTATTGAGTCGGGTCGATTTGAAATTAAAGTTTCAACATTTACTGGCTGTAATTTTTATTTTTATTTAATAAATAAAAGATCTGGGTATGGTATATTATTCTTGAAAACTAATTTGTCAAATTAGTGATTGTATTTATACTACCTAATGAAGGCTATTGTTCTATGTTTTAACCTGTATACTAGTTTTACAGACTCCAATTTCCAATTATTGATACTTCTTAAGAAATGGATACTTTCAACCCTAATCGAAGTTTAATTCTCAGCATAATTCTCGAAATTAACTTTATTGCCAAGAGGTCATCTCTACTTTCCATATTACATATGTAAAAAAGTAGGGAAGAAGTCAGTTTGTTAGTAATGTCCAATGAATAAGACAGTAGATCACAATACGTGTAAATTAAAACAAACTTTAATTAGTATTACAATAATATAGTTATAAATCATGTAAAAAATATGGTAAATATGCAATTAATAAGGTTATATTTATTTAATGTTAACGATGATATTAAAAGTCTACTAATGAGTAATGATTAATAATTATAACATATAAGACAGATGTTTTATTTTGAAATATGGTTTTAGTATATTAAAGCTATTTTAATTTTAAACGCCAAACAATACATTATTTATCATTTGTTACAACTTACCCCAGTACTAGGATAAAATGTAACAAAAAAATAATCATGACACACTTTTTTCATCAAACTATGTTTTTGTTATTAAGGAACTGCAATGCATAACATAAGAACCAAGAAAATATTCTCTATCTATATAAATAATATATAAAAAGTGTGATAACTGTACTTGGTCTGCCCTACATTTTACTTTATAATATTTATTTAGTATTATACATACTCGTATGTATATTTTTGTTTCTAGAAAAAAATATTATCAGAAATTTGGCTACCACAGAAATATATATGACAACGTCTGAGAATTTGAAATTAGAACTTTTAAAACTCTTGGAAATATATAAATTGAGTCCTAATTATTTTTATTAAATTGCGACTGACAATGGAACAAATATGTTAAAAACTGTTACAATTTTAAGAGAGGTGGAAAAAGATATAAACGATAATGAAGAGTAAAATAATGCTTGTCATACTATTGACGAAGTTGGAAATTTACTTGTTACAAACAAAATTGAACAGTTAAAAATAGCTTTTTTTACGCTTAAGATAATCAACGTGTGGTGTTATCTTATAATGATTAATTGTCATTATAGTGGCTTAAAAAATCGCAATAAGACAATAAATACATTTTAATTTATTCCAAAAAGCCTTCTTAAAAAAAAAATACTTGAATGCAACAACATTTTCAACAACATAATATGTCATTTTGGTGTATTTTCTAGTTCTTTTATATCATTCAAGAAACAATATATTATGAAGTTCTTTATTTATCGACACATTTGATAAAAAATAATCATAATATAACTCGTATAGTATAGTAAGGTAAAAACTGAAGAGACTGGCAAATAATAGATTACTAAAAAAGAAATGTAAAAAAAACCAGTACAGTGGGGTCGGTGCATAGTGGGGACGGAGCATAGTTGGGTCGGGGCATAGTGGTGACGGGGAGGTCACAGGTTTACAGGAATTTTTAAATCTGAAAGTGATAAAATCACTTTCGAAAAAACGCTTCGATGCAAATCGGTAGTTAGTATTTTCAAGCCAGTACAGTCCAAACCAAGCACAGTATAAACCAGCAAAATTAGAAAGTTTTAAATGAAGGTTCTGTATTTACAAATGAGCATCAAAGCGTTAATTTGAAAGTGATTTTATCCGAGAGGACTAGTACAGTAGAGTATTGGCATAATGTAATCAAAGCAATGAGGAAACGGAGAGGTCACAGGTCTACAAGAATTATTATAAGTAAAAGTGATAAAATTGAATAAAATCGCTTTCAAATAAACGCTTTGATGCTCATTTGTAAATACAGAACCTTCATTTAAAACTTTCTAACTTTGCTGGTTTATACTGTGCTTGGTTTGGACTGTACTGGCTTGAAAATACTAACTACCGATTTGCATCGAAGCGTTTTTTCGAAAGTGATTTTATCACTTTCAGATTTAAAAATTCCTGTAAACCTGTGACCTCCCCGTCACCACTATGCCCCGACCCAACTATGCTCCGTCCCCACTATGCACCGACCCCACTGTACTGGTTTTTTTTTTTTTTGCAAAAACTTAGTGGACCAAATAACACAAATACAATGTCTTGTTATATTTTGTTGGAATGGTCGACGATTCATGTTTCAATCGTTTGTACTCCATAGTTTAAATTATAATCGCTTATTCTCAATAAAATTAAAATTTATGTATTATATACTTCCATTAAAGCAATCTCACACAAACTATTTATACTTCACAGATTATATTATTTCAAAGCTATATTATACTTCTATTTTACTAGATTGACAATGTACAAAATAAAATGCAACTAAAAAAACCTTTTCATAGATCCTTAAAATGTAAAGGGTGGGATAGTGAAACGGGTTTTACCATTTAAATACATTAGAAAATCGCCGTTTTACTGCCTCATCCTGTATATTAATTTCTTGTTATTTTCTAAAGAAAAATCGATTTTCTTACATTTAAATTAAAATAAATCGTATACTGGTACTGTGATGGAGAAAACAATAAATTTTACCTACATTTATTACTTATTAGTTAAATATTACTAACGTGTATAGCCACTAGCAGTCGGCTGTTGCCTGTTATTTAACAATAACCTTTAATGGAGATTTTAAAAATTGTGTTTTTTTAATGATAGCATAGGAGCAGTATCATGATGTTAAATGTTTACAAGATTTGATCTAGTCATAAAATAAAGTATTATCATTTATGACTTAATTATTATTACAATTTATCTTAATAGTAATAGTACATAGTAATAAAATAATGAAATATTTTTTACAAAATTAGAGCTACAAGTTGATAAACTAAAAAAATAAAATTAGCACGAAGCAGATTATCTAATATTAGACAATTCAAACAATCAAGCGTGAATCTCTTTAAATGAATAACAGTATAACAATATACAAAACATTAGTTTTCCTTTAAAAAAATTGTGTAATAAAAAAAACATTTTGAGTCGGTATACCGCATAAAAACCAACACTTAATCTGAATCCAAAAAACAACACTCCTCTTCATTATTTGCAGGTAGTTGGACATTAAATACTCATAGTTAACCTTCAGTAAGGTTATATAACGCAGGCTATAAAATAACGAGATAACGACAGTGGTTTTGTCGTATCAGAATCATTAAGTGTCTTAATAAGTACACGACCAGGTTTTTTTCACAATAAATCGAGTGTCTACTATAATCAGTTACACGATTTAGTCGCCTGTGATATCATGTAATAAACACAATATTATGATACCGATCATTGGGCCCTAAACTAATCTAACACGGATAGACGTTACCAACTGATAGTTTTTAGTGTCTGTTCGTTTCTCACATCTGGTACACTGGGTTTTTAGTTAAAAAAAAAAAAAAAAAGTTGAATTTGTGTAAACTTTAAGTCAAAAGTGGTACTTGAGCACAAAACCTAATAGTATCATTCTGTATAGATATAAATAAAATTGTTTTAATGATTTGATCAATTTTTTTAAAGATTTTAGGTGTTTTTGTTAAAATATACGCAATGTGCGAAAACACGGTTTTCCGGCAATTAAAAAAAAACTGTAGTGCCGAATTTTTCACCCGCTTAATATGTTATGGATACATATGAGTTCCCACTACTGGCAAATTTTCAACCCAAAAGTTTTAAAATTACGGCTAAAAACCCCGAAAAACAAAAAAACTTGTACCCCCCCTAGGGGGGCGGGAAATGGGTATATTTTGAATTTGACAAAACTGACGTGCGCGGGCATAACAAATAAATATTTCTTATACATTTCAACTCGATCCGACTCTTTTTCTCGATACTATAGCCAGTAAAAGTTCTAACTTAAAAACTCGTACGGTTTTTTTTTTGTTTTTTTCAACTTTCGTCTGTGAAGACTTAAACTTTTTCAACTTTTACCCCCCCAAAGTACAAACTAGACAAAATTTGTGATTGATAGAGTTGCTATTCAAAGGAATTGGTCTAGTATTAAAAAAGTTACAGTGTATACAGCGAAAAAAAAAGCCCACATCAGAGTAAAACCAATACCTTCTCGCTTTGCATCGAAGCTAAAATACAGATTTTTTCTGTTATGCTTTCTGGAGTCTACAATCGCTGGTGGTGGTCGTACAAAAACTAGTTATTCAAGTGGTTTTTGGTAGTATCTATATAGTAATATAATATTATATAGCTGTAGGGACCACACGATTTTTAAGATATTTTAACGGTACTTGGTTTTTTGAGTTCCTACTGAATGCATTCAATGATAATAGAATTTGTCCCAAATAACAAATATAAAAGTACAAAAAATAATTTTAAAAAGTATAATATCTTCCAAGAATATTTTCTAGATTCCAATAGATTATTCACAACTTGGTTAGTTTAATAGTACACACGCGTTACTATTTATTTGAAAAAATCTTATTAGTGACACTTTTATACTTATACATATCAAATGGTTTTTACTATCAAAGCGTTTGATTTAAAAGTAATTCTATAACTCTGTGAAAGTAACGAGTTTCTTAAAGACATGTTCCGACATTTTCAAAAATTAGTATCACATCTTAGAAATAATCGAATAAGTTCCAAATTTGTATGCAATATTCTTTAAACATAGCATAATTAATTACGTTGACAAATTAAAAAAATATATATCAAAACCCCTCTTTTCGAAATGCGGTGGTTTTATTGCAACGATATCCACAATGCTTTTATTGATGTTTAATATTTCTACCATCTACAGATTCGCATCGAACCGTTTTTTAAGAGGTGTACGGCCTGTAATCAGTATCACCACAGATTAGTCGAAACCAAATGGCGCCACCCCATTATCTAATCTGTGGTGTAACAATAACTTCTTTGCGGTTTCATCATAGACATGAAATACAATTTTTGTTAAATTTTGACAACCTGCTCCCATAATATTGTGCATGATATTGAATAAAAGCGTTACATTTCATAATCGGAAAAAGTGGTTTTTTTTTTATTTAATAAATATAAACTTTCAATTTTAAAAGTTTTGAAAAATTTCTAAGGCTAAATTAAAATTAAAAATTACAATTTTCTATAATAAATCAACCCATTAAATGGTAATAAATTAGGAAAAATTAGGGTTTTCGTTAAAAAAAAAATTTAACTACCTAGAAAAATAGTTTTTTTTCTCCTGAAAAAAAAAAAAAAATTTGAAATTGGGACCTTGTTTTAATAAGCGTTTCAACTGTATATTGTAATTAGATAGTATCAATTATCGCCAATGTAGGTACTTTATGTCTCGTCTATAACGAATTTTAAATTGTATTCATTGGTAACTGTATCTTCAGATGTATCAATCATCACACTTCTATATTATTTTTACATTTAATAAGAATGTTTTCATTTGTATAGAAGGTTCACAACATATTAAGACTATTCAACTAATCATCTTAAAATTTAAGCTTTTGTTGTATTGTAGATTGTAATTAACAATTTCTTAAAATTAAATAACAATTTAGGTATATATATTTATGGCAATTCTACAATCAGCATAACATAAATGTTAACAATATCTTTATTGAAATATTAAAGAAAATTACTAAATACATTTTAATGAATTATTCAAATCTTAAAATTGTATAATTTGTTGTAATTCTACTGATGTACATTAAAAGTATAATATTAACCCTTTAAAGGGCAAAATTAATAGATGATCTAAAACAGATAGTGTAAAACTTTTTCAATGAATGTGTTATGTAAAAAGATAAATTGATGATTTGCAAGTACCCCCCTACCACTGGGGGGGTCTTAGGGGGCATTTTTTAAGTGGTTGCTATAATAACCACCGACCATTTAGTACTAAACTTGGGTGGTCTATATTTTAACCACCAATCATTTAGTTCATTGTTATATTACTAAAATAAAATAACTTTTTATGAAATTTCAACTACTAAATTGTTATCTACAGTTATTGTTAAAGAAAAAAAGCATTGCACTTTATTTACTTATTAGTATGGTTGATAACAAAAAAATATTAACTTGGGTTGTAGTACTTGTAGTAATACAAATCTAAAACAAAATAAAAAATCAAGTTTAAAACTGTTAGGAACAAATATACAATAAATAACAAATAATGTTTAGAAAAAAGTTAAAAACTTAAATATTAACCACAAGCATAAAACAATAACAAATGAATTATTATAAATTAGTTCATAACTTAACTATGAACAACAAACATAATATAACAACACATTTATAGTTATAAAATAAATTTTAAAATTAAAAATAAGTTTATAAATATAAACAACCTATGTGTTTATGGATTGTGAAATGGTTTAAAACCATTTAAGCATAGAGCTACATTACATTTTTTACAAATTATACTAGACCTCTTGGGTTTGGTTTTTGTACTACAAAATGCACATCTGCGGTATGTTCCTTTTGTTGGTTGGTGGTCTGCCATGTTCTGAATTTTGTAAAAATCTGTTACCATAATTTACCATTTTCTTTGGTAAATTTTTTGTTTATAAATTTTTTTTTTATCCCACGCTGTTTTCTGGATGAATAATCGCCTATTAATTGATTAGCCAATGCAGATCTAAATTGATGATGGGTAAATTTGGATGCCTTGGGATTATGTAGATCATTGGTAACTTTATATGGAATATAGCTATTTACTATTGAGGCATCTATTAGATAATAAAATATTTTAATCCACCAACGCCTAGATTTCCATAATATATTGTAGAATGAATGATATTGGTCAAAGTGATCTACACCGCCCATGTATTTATTGTAATCAACAATAGATATAGGGCACTTAACTGTGTGTTTATCTCCTCGATAATCTTTTCTTGTAACCGAGCTAATAATTTTAGAGTTATGCATGTTACTTACAGCATTAACACATTTGACACCTCTGTCTTTCCATTTACTGACACTTATTTCTTCTGAGTTAACAATACCACATTCTCCTTGTTTAAACTGCTTATCAATTTTTAACAATTTTGAGGGAAAATATTTTCTATTTGCCTTTATAGTTCCACAGCAAAAATGATTTTTTTCAAGCATTTTATTCAACATAGGAATGTTGCTGAAGAAACCATCAAAATAAAAACAAAAGCCTTTGCTGTCAAAAGGGGAGGCTAATAATGTTACTACTCTTTCGCCCAATCCTATCTCAGGATCCCCTTGCTTGCCTTGATAAATATAAAAATTCAACAAATAACCAGTTTGAGTGCAACACGCAGCCCAAACCTTAATACCCCTTTTGATCGGTTTCAAGGGCATATACTGTTTCAAAGTGGTCCTTCCTTTGCAAGCAATCATGCTTTCATCAATAGAAATATTTCTACTGGGATTAAAATTGTTTAGAAATTTATTATTAAGATTTTCAATTAGAGGTAGTACTTTGTACAATTTATGATAATTTTGTTCTCCTCTTTTGGGCATTCTCATGTTGTCATTTATGTGTAAAAATCTTTTGAGTGACATAATATTGGATATTCTATCTACATGAAAGTTACAATCGTTTGACCAGTAAGACTTAATTGTTGGTAATTTGTGAAATCCCATTATAATGAGTATGCCAAAAAATGCTTTTATTTCTTCTATGATAATGTTATATTTTTATTATTTTGTAAAGCATACAACTCAGTCTGAATTTGTATATGTTCAAATAACTTATTGTCAAAAAATGTTTGAGATATTACTAAAGGACTATTTAAATCAATAGGAACGTTAGGACCGAAAGGTTGATGAAATTTAAATTTTTTAAAAGTTCTTGGTCCTATAGTAGTTTTAGCCCACTGATAATTAATGGGTTATTGTGGAACTTTTTTCTTTTTATTTAATGTGTGATACACGGGCGAGAGACCATATAAATGTAAAATATGCCTAACCATTTTTAAATCTAATTGAAAAGCTAATGTCGGGCAACGCCAATGATATTATAGTTGTTTTTTGTATGAATAAATGTTTCATTCTCGTGTGTCCTATTGACAGTTATTTGTTCTTATAACTGTTTACATGACACAACGATTATTGTGAAAATTCCCAATTTTAATGGCTAGCTTCAATAATAGTTGAAGAACATAATATTATGTTGGTATGTTTAATACTATATTTTTCTTAGGGTCCGTTGACGACAGACCGTTGAAAAAAGACAGTCTATGTCGTGTCGTCGCTGCGCGCGTGAACACTTACCCAACGGCCTTTGGGTCAAACCAGCATCGATATTAAAGATTCATTAATAACTAACTGAGTATCAGTGAAAGCATAAAAATACGTTTACATGACACAATAATTACAGGCGGTTAATATTAGAACCACTAACACTTAAAGGGTTAAACAAATACATAATTTTGTATTAGTTTTTCTACAATTATGTACCACACTACCAAAAGTTCCAAACACAAGTTAGCAAAACGTTTTTATTTGTTCGGGTTTTTTTAAGTTTTATTCAGTTCATTATTTGTTTGACTAAAACTATATGTACAACTAAATGAATAACATTCAACCTTAGATAATAATAAAGTAAAAGTACAGATTATACGTATTATTGATGTTGTTATATATTTTAATATTATGTCTACAGTCAATTAGAATTTTTCACTAAAATTAAAATTTATTAGCATTAATAGTGGATATTGTATTTTTTTTTTTTTTAATGGCATAATTCAGCTCTTTTCAAATTTGACTATGCCTAATAAAAATGGTCAACGTATTAACGTTAACATAAATTAGCACGAATTAGGGTTCATTACTTACATACTATTACTCAATATTTAGGAGTACATAATTAATTTCAACACAATCTACGAATACAGTAAAAATATGTAATATGCATAGTTAATGGCATCGTTAACGACATTGGACAATAATGTTCAATGTAATAATAAAAGTAAGAGACCACACAACGCAATTAGTTATTTTCATCATACTGATAAATTGTAAATACATTTTTCCTTTAATAGGTTTTAAACACTATAAGATCCATTGCCGATTAACTTAAAAATCGGTTAAGGGGATTGTACGCGGTCGGTTTTTTTCAATCAGAACACATAAATTTTATTCCATTACACAGGCCGAACCAGTGATCCGATAAGCAATCTTAAAAAAGATTTGAATACGCCATGAAGTTTACCTAGGATCGGTCGGGGTACTTTTTTACAATTTTTAATTTTGACCATTTCCAAATTTGATATAATGTTCAAACTCTTGTTTTATACATTGTAGGAATGAAATATCAAAAAAGTACGTTGACCAATCTTAAGTACACTTCATTGCTAATTTAAATATGTTTTCAGATTACTTATCGGATCACTGGTTCGGCCTGTGGAACAACACATGCATATTTTGTGTTCACATTTACTTGTTTCCAGCGCGCGACCGGTCATTGACATGTGCACGCGCGCGCCAGCACTTCCCACACCGTCACTAAACAGGTACCTATAACGATAACCGAAAAAATTCGGCACCCGCTGAGAGAATTAACGATAATATTTTTTAATCTCATATACCTATACAAAACCTGATTGTATATTCCAATCATGAATTGTGTAATAGACCATTGTAATCTTATATATATATATATATATAAAAATTCCGTGTCACGATGTTTGCCGGGTACAAGGGCAGCTTGTATAACATAATGCCGGGTCCACACAGAGCGAACAATATTAAAACAAAACAAAAACACCATGTTTATTGACAATTTCCAAACAATTTTGTTTTTTTCAACAAAACGTTCTGTTTTTTAAGAACAAAACCGCGAACCGTTCGTGGTGAGAAATTTTATTGATGTTTTTGTTTTCATGAACACTATATAGCTCGGTGTGAACACAACTTGTGTTTAAATATCAATTGTTAATATGTAATTAAATATTAATGTGTTAAAAAATAAAAACAAATTATATTAATAACTTGTTTATATTATACCAATGTCATCATGCGGTAAATCTTTTAAAAGTTCATTGTTCATGTGCATTTATTTTTTGTAACGTTGGTCTTACCCAAAAACGTCTTTTATTTATTTTGAACATTTAAATAAATATATCCAGCACTTAACATTAAGTATATCTTCCTCATCTTCGATATCTCTTTTCAGTTTCCACATTAGTATTTTAATTATTTAAATAAGTTAATTATTAAAATACAAACGAACGTGAATGGATAACTAGTATAAAAGTATAAAAAGCACATTTTTAAAACGATATTTTCAGAATGGATAGATGAAAAAAACTCAACACAAACATAGTATTTAAATTGTTGTTCATGATTTGTTGAGGTTTTTTGTCAATTCAGTCTGGACAAATGGTTTTTTTACAGTTTTGTTTTTTATAAACCCAAAAAAGTTGAGTTTTCGTTTTGTTTTTTTAAAACCTCTGTGTGGATCCGGCTTAATAACATAACATATAATTAATGATACATGTCCAAAAAGTCCGGGGATTGTAAATAGAAACACTCTGTACTTATATGTTCAATAAGTCTGATGAAATAGTACAAACAAGCTACAATACTTTGTTGCACGTCATGCATTTATGCTCTTAAACACAAAGTTTTGTGTAAGATTAATACAAATTAAAATGGTGTTCCTAAAAACAAATATTATCAAAAACTGAAAAAATAAAGGAAATATTAAATCACTCCTCCCAAATGGAAAAATTGTGTAAAAACTCGGTAAGTCAAAAATAAATTACTAGGTTTCTTTTTTTAACTTTAAGAAAAAAACGTCGAAAAACGATATGCCCAAAATATTTATTATTACAAGATAAACATTGGTGCCACTCTGATAATCTACTAATACGAATCGAAGCATTTATTTAAATGTGATTTTATCACTTTCAGTTATATAATAATTTCTGTAAACCTGAGAGTCCCCCCGCACTGTACTAGCTTTTCATTTTTTTAAACTTTTAAGTGGGAACTTATTTTAAGCGTTTTTAAAATGGCAAATTTGTAATCTTAAGTTATATGTTTATAACAGAGATAATGCTCGTACGCAGACCGAGGCTTCTTCGTCAGCTATGGGAGATAATAATAATCTCAATACTAATGAACAATCTTTGAACAGTAATGTAACACCTGAAGAGTAAGTGATACAGTTATTTTAAGAACATTAAAAGTTAAATTATAATAATCGTTTGAATTTTTTAAACGATAAAATGCCATGGTCGACGTTTGGTAGACATCATGTTTTTATTCGAGTCCATTAAAAATATTGATCACCGTCCATTTGATTGCACATTTATAAACATGACTTTAATAAAAGAGATTATAAGAAACGGGTTTTCGATTGAATTCGTTTTTAAATGTAATATTTGTAATAAACGAGAACTTAGGTATAACAAATGAAGGTCTTCATACTATGTCTGACAATTCGGCAATGGTAGCCGCGATTGTAAATACTGGACAAGGGTATTCCCAACTAGATACATTTTCAGCTTTTTTTAAAAATACCTAATACGGGTAATTCGTTGTTCCAAAAAATCCATAAAGACTTAAGGAAACATACTGAGGATTCAGCTTGGGAAACAATGGAAATAGCTGGTAAAGAAGAGGCTTAACGTGCCCTTAAAAAATAAGGACATCAATTAATTTGGAATACCACTTATAACTGTTGTAGCAGATGGCACATGGTCCAAGAGATCATACAAAAGTAACTACAATGCTCTTTCTGATGTTGTAAGTATAATTTTCTTAGGTGAGGTAATATTAAATTTATATTTGTTTCGTACTGATTTATTTATTTTACCTACAAAATAATTTGTAAGTTTTCACGATTTTCATTATTTTTCTAAAAAATAGTGTATCAGAAAGCACCTACGATGTTGATTATTGTAAAAAATCTTAAGTTCTAAAATGAATTAACTATTTAAAAAAAGCACATACTTTTGTAGAACTATTATAATTTACAAAATATAAAGTATTTATAAATAATATGGTAACTTAAAGCCAGGCAATTATACACTTATACAGACGTTAAAATCAGCACAAGAGAAAATAATATTAAAATGAGTATTTATCTAATATAAATAAATTTAATAAACTAAATTTACCGAAAAAGTATACAATAAAACATAACATATTTCTTTTTTTTATTCAAAATAAAATATTATTTTTTAAATGTATTGAATTTTTCTGTATTTAAATAATAGATACATAATTATAATGAACAATAAGTAAAATATATTATTATGGTATCTATAAATACTACAGTAAGTTAATTAATAACTATAGTTTTAACTCTACTAATTAGTTAAAACAATGCTAAAAGTGCTTAAGTAAAACATCACTACATTTCAGAAAACCAAAATACCTAATAAAAAATGAACTTTTTTTGTTAAATATTGAAATAAAATATTTTAAAAATAAAACATATTATTTAGCCTTTATTATAATAATTTTTTTTTCATATATTTTATTGAATGTTGTTCAATTACATGAAAACATGACAATTATTTATTTATGACTTGTGAATTTTGTGTCAAAATACACGTTGTCATTTAAAATATAAATTAATAAATAATATATTATACATGTTCAAATCATTGATATCAGCAGACAGTTATCGATGACATTTCCTATAAAATCGCTGTACAATAACTATGAATATTATAATTTTTGGCGTATGCCGTTTTTCTGAACACTTTCCTATTATTTATTTATTAAATCTGAATAAGTGTCTGACAATAAACACATACAAATATATTTTATGTACAACAATATACTTACAAATCCAATTTAATTTAAAATTAAGCACCAGGTTAACGTATTACACGTAGTTTAATAAATTATTTTAAACAAAATCAAATAATATTGATAATAAGTAAAATAACACAGAATGTAATTCGAAATAATTAATTTTAACAAATATGTGTATAATTTCCTGGCTTTAAGTATTTATTGTTTATAAATAGGTACTTCATATTTTGTGAATTAATTAAAATTATTATATTTTATTATAATATATGTATAGCACAATGAAACGTCAAAAGGTTAAAGTTACCCACGGTTTGTAAACACATGGTTTGTAAATGACAAGGCAATTGTTTTAATCTTATTCTTAATTCGATTTATTTGGACATTTAAAAAAATACTGTATCAAATTGTATTAAAGATTTTGATGAAACGTTAAGCTCTAGTATACCAACCACTGATGAAGTTCCTGCTCGTGAAGAACCACAAAAAGAATTATTTATCTTCAAAGGTATTAATATTGGTACAGCGAATTATTGTCTTTTAAATATTCCTGAAAGGAATACATTTCTTTTGTGTGCGGATACATGATGAAAAAATGTAAAAAAACATATTTGTCAGGTTTGTATTGGCTATGCTCACTATCAAAAGCAGCAATTGTATCAATCCTTTTTTTTTATTTTTCCTTAAAGCTTATTCTACTAGTGACCATTCAATTTTTGGAAATTTGATGGTGCCACATGATTATTTTTATAATTATATCTATGAGTTGGAGAATATTTTTATTATTAACTTTCCCTGCATTGCTTTTGAAGACGGCGTTGGAGCTAAGTTAAAACTAGATTTTTGCAAGGTATAACCCTATAATTATTCATGTAAAACCTTTGAGAAGTCTTTTTTAATTCATTTATTTGCACGCTTTAGAATTTTTACGTGTATAATATTATTAAACAAAACTATGGTTCGGAAAAAAATAAAAAAATTTAAGTATACTTTCTCATTTGTAAAATTGTGTTTTTATAAATTATATTTATGTGCTAGCTAATATAAATTATTATAATGTAGTCATTATTTTTTTTTACGTACATACTTAATATAATAATACTACCTAATATTATCTTTAATTTTGTTTATATATGTTAAAAAAAATATATATAATAATAACAGCACTAAACTGTAAATTGTCTTGTATTTGTATTTTCCGCAGAAAAATCGTTGGGATTTAAAGAAAGTGTATGTGTTCTATTTGTGGATTTTAAAAAAGCCTACGATTCCATTCACTTTTTTAACATACTAAAGGAGTTCAATTTTTCTATTAAGTTGAGGCCACCCTCAAAAATACAG
This sequence comes from Adelges cooleyi, assembly GCF_023614345.1. NCBI lineage: Eukaryota > Metazoa > Arthropoda > Insecta > Hemiptera > Adelgidae > Adelges > Adelges cooleyi. The sequence goes on along the minus strand of NW_026095849.1, from coordinate 211,400 downwards.
AAATTAAGGTGAAAGTGGCATCAATTTCGTCAAACCCAGTTAATGTAACCACCGGCCTAAGGCAAAGAGACGCGCTATCTCCAATATTATTCAATTTAGTATTAGAGAAAGTAATCAGAGAAATTGATGTTAATGTTAATGGCGGAATAGTACTAGGAAATTCAAACATAAACCTCCATGCCAACGCGGATGACATAGCATTATTAGGAAATACCGAAGAAGAGGTGAAAACGATTATGTACAGTACGCTAAGAAAATTGGCAATTGTCGAAAACAAGAATATCTCCCTTAATTATTTATTACTAATTAAACGTAGTCGTACGATTAATGTAGAAATTTTCCAAAATGTTTTTTAAGATACTTCCTACTAAGATATACACAAGCCGCATCTATAATATTTAAGTACTTGATTTACTTATTGTTAACGTTACATAGTGAATTGGGGTTTTTATTTGTTTCAGCTTACTGTGCTTGTGGTTTTTTTTGCAAATTTTGCTTTTGTTCACCTGCAACTAATCAAAGAAAACCAAACAGCATTATTAAAAGCTACTTTACCTTGATCCAAAAATTAATAATCCTGCAGTACCTGCTTATATTAAAAATTTTGCTTTTGTTCACCTGTGACTAATAATCAAAGTAATCCCAATAGCATTTTTAATAAAACCTTTTTAAAGGCTTCTTTATTAATCATCCTGCTTTACCTATATTATTTACATTAATATTTAAACATTTGCATGTTCATTTTTAACTGTGCCTTTTTTTTAAATGAGATTTATTTTTTTTCCATACTATAACATTTTTTACTAATTATGGCCAACAAAAATGTCAATGAAATTGAAGAAATTAATGCTGGGGTTTCAGCAAGTTTGCATGTTTTTGCACAATGCTCTTCCATTTAATACTATTTTTTAAGGGGGGTACTTATATTCAAATTTGCCTCAGACGCCAGGAGATTCTAGGGTTCTGATTATGGCTAACAACAATGTCAATGAAATTGAAGAAATTAATGCTGGGGTTCCAGCTGTGATGATAAATCATGACTATGCACTACCAGGAATTATTTCTAAATGTATAATTTTTGTTCAAATTACATTTTAATTGTTCTCTCACAAAGATCCAAGTTTGGACCAAAATAAAGAAGAACAACAGCAAGTTCCACAAAATCTAAGGCCTGACACATACACATTGATTCCTGGAGTACCTATACCGAAGAGTGGAATTAGTGGAAGACGATCTTGGATTCTATTACTTCAGAAATAAATCAACAGAACAAAAAATGCAAGTTGTTTAATCATAGTCACTATATTAAGTGAAATGTTTTATATTAATAATAATACATTTAGAAAATTGTATGCAAACAAATTTAGGGAAGAAAATTAAATAATAAATAGATAAAATATTATGTTATAATGAATTAATTATATGTTTAAACATCACTGTATGTAATTTAGATTGCAAAGAGTATGGATGTACACACATATGCAAATGGCAAACCTTAAGGAAAGCTCATAACCATCAAAGAGGACATGAAGACACACAGAAGAGAGAATTAAGGAACAGGCTTGGAAATCAATGTGTTGATCATAATCCTAGACCATATTCAGCTCGATTTCTGTACATGGTAGCCATTGTAGAGCAAGTCAAAAATGTATATCACTACCCAAACGGTTATAATAATCAGTATACAATAACGGGTGAGCCGGTGAGCGTATTTCCCGTAAATATTATGTTGTCAATGAAACATTTTCTGCTAAATATTTAGTAATTAAGTTGTATTATTCGGTCAACACAGTCAGATATCATTTACATTTATTCCGTTAATGAATTGTCATTTAAAGCTGTTATGAAGTCTAAATGGTTCTTGTCGATAATCAGTCTAATCTAACAACTCCATAGTATCATAAAATCACACCGGATTATATGTTGTCACTCTTTGAATTAATAATACTGAAATCTGGTTCTAACCCAAGGAAGTAGTAAAATTACATGGTATGTACGACTATTATTTATTATTAGCTGTGTCAGTTAAACAGCAATTTGTACTCAGTACGTTCTGACTTTTTACAGAAACTTTGTTTTAGCTATGTATTGGCTTTTTTGTTTCTGTTTTTCATAAATTGCAAATGGAATTTGTTTCATAGGTTATAGTCTAGTATTTGTGCTTTTCCATATTTGAGTTCTCAAAGGACACTTTTAATTATTTTTAGCCTAGACAACACTCAATAACTCAACTAGTTTCTTTTCGGAAATAATACATTTATATTTTCCATTCTGTACGTTTTGTAAATAATACCAACAATATTAATTTAATACAATAAAAATAATTAAAACCAACAATTGGATTGTTTAGGCATTGATGAAAACTATGTATCTGGCGTTATCGACTTAGGCGTACCTCACGCCAAAAAGTTATTTATGTAAACATTATAATATTATTATTATGAACTATTGTTGTTCGTCACTGTTAGTCGATGATGGTTTATTTCTTATGATAATTACAGCAAGACACTGAATGTTTATAATAATACTTTTACATTGATGGCCTTACAAATTAAACTCAAAATATAAAACGAATTCCACAAGACGCTATGTTATATATATATATATATATTGGTAATCTAATCTTGTTTATTTTAAGAAACCATGACAATTTTATTATTGTAAATAACGAACAAAATATATTATATTTCTCATCACCTCTGTATATGTTTTTTTATCGAGAATATGTATTTGTGCGTTTTTTCATTTTTATTGTGTTTGATTTCACGTGTACAACCCAAAATTTATCCGTTAACAATTGACGTAATAAAGGCACAAAATAACAATTTGGAGGTTAGTAATTATAATTTGTATTTTTTTTTTTTTTATATATGTTGATCAAACACATTTTGTCATACTGCATTATTTATTTTCCTTCAAGTGCAATGGACCACCGACCGTATGTAAACCGGTCACCCCGCCGTGTTTCTTATGTACAACACCGTCTTACTCGCAATTGCCGTTGTGCTCGAATCCGCCAGTTACATTTAAATTTGAAAATCCGCCCAACACTTGTCCTGTAACTTACAATCCCTGCAAGCCTTCGACAGGAGCCAAGTGTACTAGTTGCGGCGTTGCCGGCAACAAGAGAACTTGCTGTCGATCAAGAACTTGTATCACAAGACGTAAGAATAATATATCATTAATTTATATCGACATAAACGTCTTATGGCCGGTCGAAATTAGCGTGACACCGAATTGAGGGCAGATAAGGGAGAGACAAAAAGGGATGAAATAGTATAAATAGTACAAATAATAGGGATGAGACGATGGAAAAAATAAATGAATAATTCATGGCTTGCTGGCAAGGGACGATTATAATAGAATTTAAAACACCAATATATCAACAGGATTATAAAAGCAATCTGCATTTCAAAAAAAGTAAAGATCGAGGAAGGGTACACTTTTAATGGTTAAGTTAATGCTTTAAAAAAAAACACCGTTTCAGGAAAATCCATTATGTTTTTACTGTCGCCAGAGGTTTATGATTAATTTGGTCTAATTTGACTCGACTAGTTATTATGATATTACGTTGACTTGATTTATTAAATTATTAAACGTCGGAGCAATATAACGTATTATCTATTTATTGTCTAGGTTATTTATCGTTGAACTCAAGAAAACCACCGTCAGTAAACAAAGTTGAAAAACTTGGAAAATCGACTATGACCGATCACTGATAACTCTAAATTTACCATCAAATTCTTATGGTAATTTTCTGTTACGGCAATGTAACTTTAGCTTCGATTTTTTTGATTATTTCTTGTTACATGTAATTAGGTGTAATATATTATGGATTTTTATACCTACTATTGTAATCTTTGTTTATTTGTATTTTCTTGTTCTGCTTTACTTTTATCCCAAACAAAACAGAAATAATTGTAATCAATACATACAAAATATCTCCCTTAATCTCACTAAGTAGTTGGGTTATATTATTTTTCTCTTTCTTTTACCATGCTCGAACAATGTCCATTTATTCCCTCTCGTTTTACCTAATACGTTAATTTGCTTAACCGAGTACAAGTATGTACTTTAATTATGCAACTGTATATTTTACCGCGTACTATTTCCTCTATGGGTGGTACTTTTAGGTATTATACGGATTATCATACAAATTAATTATATTAATAAATATTGCATTTTGAGTTTGTTCATTATTTTTTAGTGGTTTAAGCGATAAACGAGCAATAATATTAAAATGTAAAATATTTTGAATTAAATAAACCGAATATATCGGATTTCCAAATAAAAATAAATTCCTGGAGGTATAAACGTCATAAGATAATTAAATGAAACTGACTAGAATCATTAAAAAATAATACATCAAACAGTAGATAATCGAATTATAAATTGAATACCGCAACCATTCATATAATAAATTGGGTTTTTTTTCTAAGAAAATGTATTATGTACTTATGGTAACATCGATAAGACGAGGAAGTTACGGTAGATTTACTATTATAATATACAAAAAAAAAAATTTTTTTTGCAGAAGTTTATGATTTGTATTTTTTTCGGATTCTGTGACTACAAACAGTTACTCTTTGTATTCTGCGGGCTTGTTTAATTTATGTTCAAAGTTGAGTCATGCAAAGAGGGATACAATTCCAGATGAATGACCACGTGGGAACTTTAACAATTGTGTTACGTTTCCTCTGTTTGGCTTCTATGCCATAACATTATTCTAGAAGGCATTTAAAATTGTTAAATAAATGTTAAACAAAAAACTTCTTTTACCAACTAATTACAGTGCAATTAAATAAGATTAACCTAAGGTTATTACATCAAATAATAATAATTAACAATTTACAATAATAACAAATAAAATGTATTATTAAAAAATTATACGATTTATTTATTTTATTTTCAAAACAGGCACAATTGCTTAAAGAAATAATATACAGTGATATACATTATATATATATACTTAAAAATAATACTAAAACCTACTAAACGTAGAAAAAGATAGGTCGCATTAGCACTCAAAGACCAAAAAAATTTGAATAAGATAGTTAGTCAATTAAAAACTAATGCAAAAAACTTTCTAAACAAATTAGTGACTTTAGCTTTACTAGAACAAGGATTATTATTTCAAGACTATATTCATAAAAGACTCTAAAGGTAGAATTTATTGTTAGAAAATAAGTGTAACATTAAAACTAAAATGATTGAGTTAGTTAATCGTTACATACTTATAATTCCTAATATTTGTATAAATTGTAAATTCTTATTTATAGATAAGAAATTAAATGTCACTATAAATTCTTTTATAAAAAAATGTAATTATCAGCTACAATTTAAGACTGTAAAAAACAAAAAGTTAATAAAAAATAATGAGTTTATAATAAAGTGTATATACTGTTAATAAATTACAAATGTATTTCTTAAACACACTATAAAATAATTATAAAACACAAAATCATAGACACCAATATAACTTATAACGTGTAATGTATAATATTTGATCACCCACATAATATTTAGTAATATGTTTGGAATTTGTATAATTGTATTGGATAATAATTATCAATATGTGTTATCATAATATTTACTATTTTGTTAGCGCCCGGTCTAAGATGTGTAGGCAACCACTATGATTTCGAGGGGCATACTTTTGTCGCGATTTCTTATCATTGACTGTCCCGTATTGTAATGTATAGTATTTGGTTATATTGAAGCGCTCTTAGGTTTTGAAAAATGCAATATATTGATACGTGTGTGAAACTAGCAATTCCATTTTAGCGATTTGTGATAACGATTTTCCGTATGGACCGCCGTGGTTACCGACTGGTGATCTAAGAAATATCATGATATCTACCATAGTATAAGAATGCATAAATATAAATAGTATGTGTATATAATAATAATGTATATAATTAGTGCCTAATTAAAAATTATCCTTATCATTATTTTGAATTTTTATTATTTCATACTGACTAAATAAATCCAGGAAGTAACGTTAATATCCATTATAAATGATTTCTGGACTGATATTTAATTAAAACTAGTACAGTTAATAAACAATAAAAATACGGTTTTACTACGGGTTTCGAAAATATATTCCACGACGAGTGCATTTTCAAACTACAGTAAAAAAATAGTCTGATAATTTTATGACCTCATCGAAAATAATAGATTGTGTTCTTAGCCTTATATTATAATTCTGACTCTTAACTATATACTCGTATATGTCTATCTAATGAAAATTTTACTGAAAATCATTTTATTAGAATATTTAATTTTGTATAATTTTTATCTTAAATATTTTATCATACATCTAACAGTTCGTTAAATATATTTAAACAACTACAAGTTGGTAAATGAATATTTTAACATAGCACTAATTATGTGTAGTAGTTATTCCGTTAGAGTATAAACCTGAGTTTTAAAAATTGTTGCTTACCAAAGTTAACGTGGTTAATTACACTTGCACAGCATTTTCCATAACACAGACGCTTAGATAACGTTTCGCAAAATACTAATTTAGATTTTAACTAGTTTACCCGGACCGCAGGAAGGCCTGCTGGGCATGCGGCAGTGAGGCGCACCGGCAGAAGGACTGCACGGCCTCGAAGGACACTCGTGAGGCGTTTAAAGGCATATGGAGCTACAACGTTCCAGGCCCTTGGGTAGAGTACAAACGGGATGGGCTATCAGGAAGCTGGACCGTGGTAAGCTGCGAGATTACCTCACAAACAGCGTACCCGTTGTCCTCGATGGCAATCGGATAGAAGATGATGTCGAAGCGCTGGAGCGTTGGCTGACACGGGCGTCAGATGTGTCTATGCCTAAATGCCGCACCGATAGTAAACGGCCCCCAGTCCACTGGTGGAGTGACGAGCTGGCTAGGATAAGGAAGGCTTGTCTAGTTAGTCGTCGGGTCTACCAGCGGAAGAGGAGGCGTGTTGGGGAGCAGCAGTGTATGGCAGAAGCGGAGGCTTTCAAGGGAGCTAGAAGAAATCTTTCGACGGCAATAAAGGCGGCGAAGGACAAATGCCGAGCCGAATTTTGTGACACGGTGGAAAAGGATCCGTGGGGACTCCCCTGCCGTATTGTAATGAAGCGGCTCCAACGAAGTCGTCCTATACCAGGGATCAATCTACCTGGTAGGCTTGACAATTTAGTGGAACACCTGTTCCCGGTTCATGGCCACCCGGGCTACGAGGAAGTAGATCATCCTCAGTTTTCGTTGGAGGACCGATTCACGGAAGCGGAAGTGTTGGAGGCGGGGCGCGGTCTACCATGCGGAAAGGCTCCAGGGCCGGATAAAATCCGCAATGAAGTGGTTAAAACGGCGGTGGCTTTAAAACCGAACATCTTCCTGCACGTGTTCAATAGATGCTTGGTGGAGTCGCGGTACCCTGAGAAGTGGAAAGTGGCCAAACTAGTCCTCCTACCGAAGGCGGGAAAACCTTTGGAGGACCCGTCTTCGTATAGACCAATATGTCTTTTGAACACGGCAGGGAAACTGATGGAGAAGATGGTCGTCAAAAGACTAAGAAGTCATTTAGACCGAGAGGGCCTTATGGCACAAAATCAGTACGGATTTAGAAGAGGACGGTCGACGTTGGATGCCTTGGCCCGACTTCGCCAAATTGTGCAAGATGCGAACGGCAGGGGACAAGTGTACAACCGTATAGTTGGGATGCTAACCCTGGACGTTAAAAACGCGTTTAATTTCGCGCCATGGGAAGGAATAGTTAGGGCGCTTACCAACATGGTAACGCCGCCGTACCTGGTGGACTTGATCAAGTCCTATCTCAGCAACCGCAAGCTCATTGTTACCTCGGGATCGGACGAGACGAAGGAGGTAAATCTGACGAGTGGAGTTCCACAAGGTTCGGTTCTTGGGCCGGACCTTTGGAACATCCTTTACAATGGGCTGCTTCTGAAAGAAATGCCGGAAGGAGTGGAAGTGCTTGCCTTCGCTGACGACGTAGCAATAGTGGTCCCGGGATTGTAAACTGGCAGGTTGAAGAGCGGATGGAGTTAGCGTTCACTAGGGTACATGAGTGGATGGAAGAGACTGGGCTCGAGCTGGCGGTACATAAGAATGAGCTGGTCTGCCTGACGCAGCGAAGGGTCCATAATACACTGAGTGTCAGGCTAGGAGCGCACACAATCCATTCGCAGGCGAGTTCATGGTATCTCGGAGTGCAGGTGGACTCCAAGATGCATTTTGCGGAGCACGCTGCGACAGTCACTGGGAAGGCGGCACAAGCAGCACAGCAGCTTAGGCATCTAATGCCTAACTTGCGCGGGCCAAGTGAAAGTCGGAGGCGGCTCTTGGCGAACGCACGACTGCTGTATGGGGCCCCTTTTTGGGTGACATCGATAAATGAAGGAGCTACAAGGAAGATGGCGGCCGTCCAACGCAGGATAGCCTTGAGGGTGGCGACGTGCTACCGGATGGTGTCGTATGCGGCAGCAAGCGTGGTCGCCAGATTACCGCCACTTAAGCTCCTCGCTGAGGAGAGAAGAGAAATCTTTCAAGGAGCGGATAGAACCCAAGAGAGGCGGAGACTGTTTGGACGATGGCAGGCAGAATGGGAGACAGCGACCACGGGAAGATGGACCCATAAACTTATAGGTGACATAGGAGTATGGCTAAACCGACCGCATGGTGAATTGGACTTCCATGTCGCCCAGGTTCTTACCGGGCACGGATGTTTCCGCGATTATCTTTTCCGTCATGGTATAGAGGAGACGAATGAATGCGCCTAGTGTGGGCAGAGGCCAGACGACGCGGAGCACGCCGTGTTCCACTGCGATGCATGGCATACATGGAGAAGGCGACTCATATTGGAGAATGATATGGAAGTGTTCAGTCCGGAGACTATGGTAGCGATGATGTTGAGTTCGAAGGAATTATGGAATGCAATTGCAGCGTTTCTCCGAAGAGTGATGAGGGCCAGGGAGCTGGAGGAGCGGCAACGACAAATTGGACAACAGCGAAACGAAGAATAGGAGTATTACTATTAATTGTATTTTGTTATTAATGTTATCCGGGTGTACACGAGAATGTGAGCCTGCCTCGTCGTAGAGGTAAACAGGTTTTTTATACAATACTGAGTTGTAAGTGTTGAATAAACGGCACCGGACACCGGGGGGGAAGTAATATCCCAGAAAGTACCCCCCCCCCTGGACTGTCTATGGGTGCACATAAAAAAAAAAAAAAAAAGATAACGTTTCGCAAAATACTAATTTAGATTTTAACTAGTTTACACTTATAAATACAGTAATGAAGATTCTTTATTGGTAATTTTTTTGTAAGACTATCACAGTCATATCTATAGAGCAAATCACAATTATTTTTCATCAATGTTCCGTAGATCTAATACTGTAAAGTTTTGAGTGGACAATCGTCAAATAGTCAAAATACTATTGGGGTTCAATGTTTTGTTGGAATCCGTTTCTGAAAATGGTGCCAAAAAGCAAGCATTGCGGCTAACCAATAACATCATTAATTAGCAATATTCATTTGTTTATAATGTAGAAAATAATTATACTCATTTGATCAATATCACTCCAACAATGACCAACATTGATGTCGAGCTGTTAATTTCGGAGGTCGAAGAGAACCCGTGTTTGTGGGATTTGGATGATCCGTCCTACAAGAACAGGGAGGAAGTAAAAAAATAGGTATGGGAACTAATTGTATCTAAAATATTCACCGATTGGGATAAATTAGAAACAGGCGACAAGAAAATAAAAGGTACCCACACTGATTTTATATTTAATACGTATTTTAACCAAAAGATATTTAAGCCGACACGGGTTGACCAAACTATATTTTTTATCAGCTCATGACTAATATTGCGAATAATTGTTTTTTAAATTCAATTTGTTTTTTGTTAAGTTTTAAATAAAAATCGTTTTTTCGGTTGATAAAAATAATAGACTATATTTTTTGCTGAGTATGTTTCGATTACATTAAATACAGTTATAATCAAATAATTCAAATAGGTATAAGTAAAGGAGTGTGCACCTACTAATAGTTAATCAATAATTTAACTTTGCTTTTTTAATTTGTAAGTATAATACCTACCTATTATTAATTAAATTATAATTCAGGAAATAATAATAATTATATTCATACTTAATTATTAGTGGGTGTCTTAAATAAGAAATACATAAGAAGTTTTATTTTTTTCTATCGTTTAATAGTTATTGTATTAATAATACAATAATAATAATAATAACACATGTGAGCGGGCAACATTGACAGTGTATTTAATTCGCGGGTGCCGCGTTTTATATCGTATATATGTATATATAGTGTATAGATCATAGAGCAGCTTGACCTCGGCCAAAGGGGTCTGAACATACTGACGGCTCAGTATGCATGCCGCATGCGCGATAGTGGGAAGTTCTGCTTCCACATCTAATAACTCCCTGTACCCACCCCAATACCTCCTGTTCAACCAAATTCTTCTTCCAATTTCAATAATTCCCAATATCAATTTATACCTGCTGTTCAACCAAATTCTGCGTCCAGTTCTGAGAACTCCCAGTATCATTTAAAACCTCCTGTTAAAACAAATTCTATCCACAATTCATATGAAGTTCATGATTCTTATTCATCCGACCTGAGCTCCCCTTAACATGTCCAATTTATTTATGTATTACAATAAAATAATGATTATTTTTTTTAACACATAAATTTAATATTTGCCAAAGATGTTATGATGTAACCCAACTATGGTTTAATGTTAAAAAGTCCTATACAAAAGTCTTGTATAGAAATTATTTTATTTTTACGTTTTTTATTTTATGATAATTATTATTCACAAAAGTTTTTAAAGTGAATTTAATATTTGTTTAGACTGTTGTTTGGTTAAACTGATTTGGTTAAATTTAATTAGACTCTAATTTTTAAATGCGTCATAATTTAAATTTAATTGTATAATAAATATATTATTACTTTTTATTAGTTTCATATATATATATTAATTGTTATGTTATTATTAGTTATAAAAATATAACATTTATATTGACAATTATTTTTTATTAGTTTTATATATGTATTAACTGTATAATATACATAATAATTAATATACATTTATACAAATCATTTTTTGTGAAATAAAGGATATAATAACTTGACTATGGTTTAAATTGTTTGTAAATAATTTTTCAAGTAGCTAAGCATGATTTGGTTTCATAATAGCATTGAGTATATATTGTACAATATATACTCAATGATAATAGGTAACAGAATTTAGTAATGAACAATTAAAATATTTAATCTCTTTTTTAAACTTGGTACGTACATAATCTTGATAAATATATTGCTTACCAGATTTGATATTAACAACAAATATTTTTCACACAATTCATAGGATTCAAGTAAGTTTAAACTCATATTCAATTTTAATACATTTAGTAGTGTACAATGTTGAAAAAAATTGAAAATCTTACCTCAATGTAACTGTCAATCGTTCTTCTACGCTGATAGCTTGTCGAAATTTCGTATTTTTCTTTGAAATGCTTGATCGCATTGTATTAACTAATTCATCAAACGATTTTAATGGCATTCGGTAATAGTTAAAAAAAACGGTCAGGACACTGTCGTAAGTGACTGTATTATAAGCAACTAAATTCACCCAAAGTTAATCTATAAGAATTTAGTGGATGAACCCAATGCACTCGTTGACGTTCTTCTGTATAGTCAAACGCTAACGAAATACACAATAATTATTCAGTGTCATCTAATTGGTTTAACACGTCCATGTTGGATGGTAACTGAAATCTGAATTCAGACTGAACGTTCGTTTATTACTGATAGTGCTTAAAGAACACAGCTATACATTCAATACGGGACAGTCAATGATAAGAAATCGCGACAAAAGTATGCCCCCCGAAATCATAGTGGTTGCCTATACATCTTAGACCGGGCGCTAACAAAATAGTAAATATTATGATAACACATTTTGATAATTATCAAATTCCAAACATATTACTAAATATAAAATATTACGTCGATGATCAAATGTTATACATGTAAAGTGGTTTTAACAAGATTTTATTATTTTGAAAGAATACAATTTACAACATAAATAAACATTACAATTCAAAATATAAATAAATACAATAGTTACCTGAAAGAATAATTAAATTACAAGTAAACGTTTTAAAGGGGGCTGCACATATAAAATAATGAGTAACAATATAACATAATATAACAAATAACAATGACTAATGAATATCCCATAAATGATAATAAGTAATAACACACAATCGACACAGATAAGAAAAGTATAGGACACAGCTAGAGGGCGCTATGTTATGATTTACATACATTATAAGTTATATTGGTTGGGCTAGGGGCCCCGCCTCCATCTGGGTCATTGCATTATATTCTCATATTTAAATCAAATAAAAATATTGTATTAAAATTATTGGATACATTTATTTTTACAATGTTATCCTATTTTATTAGTTGTCCAAGAACGGGGGCTTCCAGATTGCACATAGTATTATATTAAGCAATAATATTTGTAATTTATAATATTATTATAGTGTTCATCGAGTTTTTTTTATGTTCGCGAATTTCCCGATATAATCTTTGCAATCGCCGCGTGGCCCGGGCCTGATTATTTTTAAGTTGTACCACGGTGTCGTGCGACGGTGTCAGATGTTGACTTTATTAAAACATTTTAAGTTCTATTAATTTCTATTTAATTAAATTTTAATATAACATTAATTACATACTTTAATTAATTATGTCTTTTGACACTGAAAAATTTGTTATATTAGTCCAACAAAATGAATGCATTTGGAATAAACGTAAGTAATTTATTTTATCCAAGCAGCAAACCTGGGCATTTTTAAGATAAGTAAAAAAAGAAATGAAAAACAATGAGTTATTAAGACGACGTTGTAAATAAATTTGTATTAATAATTATTTGAATTTGTAATTTAAATTTTAATAAAAAAATGATTTGAATAATGCCCAGGCCTAAGTAATTATAATAAATAAATTATTAATAAACCGCGTTTGATCCGTTCCGTGTGTAAGTATATAACAGTTGCTCGAAAATCATCGAAAACCACCAATAGGCTACAATTTTCCTTATTCGAATCACACAAAAAATGGAACTCTCAGTAAACGATTTTTAAAACAAGAGCATTTGAATAAATATTTCTGGCTTGTTTTGTCACAAATAAACAAAATCAATAATCTCTTTTCCTCATCTTCCCCCGATAATCACTGTATCTATTTATCTAATTTTTTTTATTCGATAAAATGTGATCGAAAACAAAATTTTCGTAATTTTAGTTATACACGCGACAGGATTGCAGTAGGCAGTGACGTACTTGGGAGGGGGGGGGAGGTTCCAACCCCCAAGAGCCAAAAAAAAAATTGTGAATAAGTAATATATTTGTTGTATAATTGTTACAATGTTACTCTCTAAAGTAATTTAGAACTTAAAGTAAATAAATGTGATAAATAATAGTTTAATTGTTATATTTGAATTATTAAGTGTTGAGTGTTTTGTACAGTTTTGACTTTAGTTAACTATTAAATGCTCAAACGCATACCTATTCTGATATTAAAATAACGAATTTACAATCATTGTATATATCTAGCTATTTTATGGTAAACTGTTTAAGGCTATTGGGTACCGGGCCAATTTTAAGGAGTTTTGTATAGGCAATATTTAAGAAAAAAGTGGTTTTAATACATTTCGACCGTGTCATTTAATTTAACGGGTAATTTGTATAAGCTCCATGGTATTATTTTTAACTTAAATCATTTTGACCCTGAGTAAAAGCCATTTTAGTTAATTTTTCCGTCAAAAACTACTCATTTAAACTTCAATCGGACAGATCATTGTATTAAAGGCGATAAGATTTCTTCAAGTTTCATTCAAATTGTCCTTAAAGGATAAAGTGAAAATGAAGAAACTGCATACAAGTCCTTGTGGAATTTAATCATAGAATAATATTTATTTCTGTATTTTGTATTTATTTTTTTTAAAAATAATGTTATATCTGTAAAGTAAGTACTACTCATAGTACAGTTCGCTCAAGTGTGTAAAGGCGTAAAGTATATGTATATATTTTTTGAATTCAATAGTTGAAGCTTCAACTTTTGTTTTTTATGTAAGTACATTTAATTTATATTCAAGCAACGTGATAAACGTTTTTATTCAGTAGAATAATTATTATGACTGGTTTATATGGAATTTATTGAGTACTCGTGAAAAAAGAGTAATGTCAACATTATGGGCAAAATGAATACCGATAAATCGATTTAATTTAAAGCGTAGTAATCAGTGAATAATGAAATATTGCGTGTTGAGTTAAGTCAGTATTTTTGTTATTTTAGTGGAGGTATTTTGTGATAATTTGACAAATCTTTCTGAACAATTATTTTAATGATTAATGGGTTATTTTATTAAATAGTTTATTTTGTTGCATTTCAAAAATTGTACATATTATTATTATTGAATTATAATATCAGTTTAATAGGTCCTTAACAAAGTCTGACTTGTCAATCAGTTTATTTATTTTAGACTTCTGATTGCTAGTTAAATGATATATTTAAAACTTATTTTCTTCTATATGCTCTTGATCTATGATGAAAAATATAAGCCTATGGCGAGCCATATAAAAAGCGCTTATAAAAGCGTTTATTTTACGCCAGTAAAAGCTGGTGTTATTTTACCTTAAGAGGGCGTCGTACCGTCTATTTTTAAGGAGTAAAGTATAGGCAATTTTTCACAAAATCTTAACTTAAGGTTAAACTGTGATGTGTAATTATTAGTTCAATAACTAGGACTCTAATTTGGTAGTTAATTTATTTTTCGGACTATCACAGCATCCTTGAAAGCGATTTAAAAATGTTTTTTCATTTCTACATGTTTAAGCAGACTGAAAATAATTCGCTTAATTTTGGTTTTAGAGTAAAAGCACCAATTATAAAATTAAAAGAGAACAACATTCCGGAGGGAAATACGGTGCATTTTTTTCATTATTCCAAGTATAACGCTCAATACATAGTTGAGAAATAACACCTATTTTAACATTTTTAAATGACTGTAACTTTTCAAAAAACTATTTCTTTTAAAAAAACGCACAATCTTGCCCTCCGGAATATTGTTTTTTTTAAATTTTATGATGGGTGCTTTTACTCTAAAACCAAAATTAAGCGAGTTATTTTCAGTCTGCTTAAATATGTTTTTACCATTGAAAATCACCGGTGCGACGCCCTCTTAAGGCTGTAAAAATAACTATCCCACCAACCTGGATAAGTATAGAGACAACAATTGTACATCTTACAAGGGTTGCAACTATTTGGAAGGTAAATTTAAATTTAATAGCGAAGAATGGTCGCATATTAAGGCCGAAACTGCTTTTTGATTTACTCACTTGAATAAGGATCACTATACGACAATGTTTCGAAAACGTATAAAGATCGTAAACAACACGTGTGTTATTAGTGCGAAGTCAGTGAATTATCCGAAGACAAATATTATTACTGTGTACATGTATTGCATGCACAACGGTTGCAAAAGTTTTAGAGTACCAGTTGAACAATGTCCTACGGGTGGTGTTGGGGCCACTGTGTAAGTTAAAATTTTTATCATAAAACTGAAGACTTTGGATTAAGCAATTAAATGTTTTGTTATTAAAACACAAAATGATTGGGCCAATATTTGCCAATGTCGTGACAGATTTCAGTTTTGTGCAAATGCACTCATTGAGTGTTGCGTGGAACGGATTTTCTTCAGTAATTCACCATCTTAATAGGGCTTACAGTGTTTTGTACGACAATCAAGATGGCTCAAACGTCACTATCGGTTCGTAGCCGTGACATACCTTGCACTTTTATAATTTTTTAAATTATATTATTAACAAAAATAACCAATGATTGCATATTAAAAAAAAAACACATAAAAAATACTTCAATAACCGTGTATTTAATTATAAGTCAATTAAATAAAGAATATTCAAAAGAAACATGAAATAAATATATAAGAGAAAAATTACCATTAGGCATATAAAAAATAAATGGTGTTTTACATAGTTATAGCAAAAGTTGACTCCTCTTAAGTAAGGAAAAATTATATTATATAATTTAAATAATAAACTTGATGTTAATTAAAATGATAAAAATCGTATTAACTCATCCAAAAACATCAACGACCCTGCATAAATAGATTTTTTTATCATTTTTCTCATCTGCGTAGCTTCTTGATATTCTATTATTTTTCTCCTGGAAATATATTGACATACTATATTATAATATACTGAAAATTCGTTAAGTCGGAATGAGGTATTAGGTTAATGGCACAGTTTTAATTAAAAACAACGAGTAAGATGATTGTTTATTCAATAACCTAATATTGTACATCGAATTACTGCAATAAACATCGCCTAAAAACATGCGAAGAGAATAACGGAAACTCAGCATAATTAAGTACTAGATGATTTATCGTTTCTTGTTTCTGTTTGACAAGGATTGGTGATTTTTTTTATCAAGAGCCACTCTCAATATATCTATAAAAAAAAATTAATTTCTTATTAAACCCTATGATATGTATAGGGTTTAATAAGAAATTAATTTTTTTTTTTTTTAAATCATTTTTCTACAATGTCATCTCTAATATAAATTGAGATAAACTAATATAAACTGTACCGAGTTGTGAATAATTCAAAAAATGTATATTTAGATTGAAAAAAAATGTATTTATCTAATATTGGTATTTGAAAATAATAGCTATCGAATAAAATGTTATATATTTTTTAAATATTGCGTTACGAATTTGATTATTTTTTATTCGTTTTTTGATTACATTTTGCTACTCTGGTCACATACAATTTCCCAACAATTTTATGAAAGTTTTAA
Source organism: Adelges cooleyi (assembly GCF_023614345.1). NCBI lineage: Eukaryota > Metazoa > Arthropoda > Insecta > Hemiptera > Adelgidae > Adelges > Adelges cooleyi. The sequence continues at coordinate 194,500 of NW_026095849.1, read as the reverse complement.
TTAACTAAAAAAAAAATGATTGGTCAAGTTATAGCTAAAAGAATATACCAAACGATAGGTTTTAAAAGAATAGGTAAAATAAAATAATAATAATATAAATTAAAATTGAAATTATTTTGTTCTTGTGCTTTATTTAGTGTTTTTCAAGTGCCAAAACACATTGTTTATATATCAATATCAACATGTACTTATCATACATTTTTTAAATAAATTAAATAAAGGCTGCGCTTAAAAACTTACATCATACTCATATATTCTTGATTTATAGCAATCTTTTTGGCAATCGATATATCTAAACAGTTCCGGACGTCTATCAGATGCCCATTCGCCAGTTTGTAGTTGACAATATCGCTAGAAAATGTTGTCTTTATTTCCTGGTTGACGGCCGTGATTCTTTTAAAATCCCTGTAAATAATTCAACATAATGTTGTCGAGACAGTTGGTGCTAATAAGCATAAACACAAAAAGACAATAGCGCTCACGAATCCCACAAACGTTCCGATGACGAAAGTTTTTCAACCCATTGTTGTTTTTCAGATTCTAATTCTTTATTAGTGGTAATTTGCTGTTCTAGGATATGGCTTTTGTTCTGATATTCCAATTCTAAACGGCCGAGTTTTTCCTTTAAATCTATTTGGCTTTGCTTTTCTACGGCAACTGCCTAAAACGATGTAGATGAACAATATAATTTGAACTAAAATCAAATAAACCCGGCATAAAAAACGAGTCCCCTTAAATATTCAGCACCCCAGCTCGACTTAAACGCTATTTTGACTTTAAAAATTACAATTTTTAATAATGTACAATTTTTGATAAATCGATAAATATATAATATAATAAAAATGTTATAACGATGTATGCCAGTATTGGAAGGTTGATTAAAATCTGTATGCAACCAAACTATTTTTATTTTTTCAGCGTTTTAAATTCTCGATACAGTGTTAACTAAATTTAAGATTATACGCACTTGCACTAATGATCTTAATTCTTCCGTCTTGTCATGCACGTCACTAGTCAACGCCCTGTGTTTCTTCAAGGTCTTTTGCATTTGCTCAGAATAGTGACTCAGTAAATCTTCGAGGCATAATGTTTGAAGCTCGATATTTTGTATCTAAACATTTTTTTATTTTACTAAATTAATCGGGTAAAACATTTTTCTAGTTTCCTGGCGTGGACTGGCTGAAATGCAATCCTTTGCCCTAGATTTGTTGACCTTATTTTATTAAATGTATTTCCTCTCTAGTAAAAATCCGCATAGTACGAATAAAGTAGTAATAATAATAAGTAAACAAAGCGAGTAACGGTATTTAAATTATTTTATTAATGATAATTAATGCTTGGATTCTAATTTTGAAGAAAATAAGAATGTCAAGTTAGCACACTAATAAGCGAGGTGTCCACAATGGAAATTTGTCAAGCGTCCATGTATTTGTCTGTATATATTATATATAGGGTGATTGGTTAACTATGACCCGTTTAATACCTATTAAACTTTTTAAAATTATTCTTACTTTTATAGTTATTAGTTAACCCAAATTGGATATATTTTTCAACGATTAACCATATACCTTATGCGTTAAAACCCTATGAACTTTAAATGGTAACGTAAATATTATCCTCACGTTTTGAAAATGTTGAGTGGTCGATTACCACTTTTGGTCTTTGAATAATTACTTTTAAATTTATTTAAGTTTACATTTAAGGACAGGTGAATACTGTTGTACTTGAGCTCATAAATAACTAGCGGCTAGCGTCCCTCCCCCAATATATGTTTCTGGCTACGGCACTGGAGTAAATAATTTAGCATTATAGTATTGTCACGTACTATCTATTAAAACATTTATTTTATACCTATTCATTGTTATTCTACGTCCTTTCAAAAAATATATATAATACAACTTTTTAACATCAAATTAGACTCCCTCGTCATACCTGCGTGTCTTTCTTTTGAACCCAAGTGTCAATGAGTGATTTTAACAACTCTTTCCATTCCAAGTCGTCGTTGCGTTGTTCTAGCGGAACATGTATTTTTTTCAAATTCGGACACGACTTAGACGTTTTAAACCCTCTGGAAATGAAAAAGAGACATAAGGCAACAGCTATGTCGGCGTAAAAAATGTATTTACCCATGAGCAATATCCGATTGCAATAATGTCAAATCAAAATCAATAGATTTACTCCTTTTTATACTTGGAATGTATTGATACATGGTTTAAGCGATTACTATGAAATTCGTACAATAAACTTGAATGAATATAGAACACTTTGTAAAAAATTTAAGAATGCAAAACGAAAAAAAAATGTTACACTAAAATATCAGTTAACGAATGCCAGCAATGCAGCGGTGAGTTGCCATAGATTTCTATCTCGTTATTACATACAAAGTCAAGTGTTTATCTATGGCAATAGGCAAAATATTTATTGGCATCGTTTTCTCAAAGCAGATGGATAACGAATCGCTTAGCTATATAATATCATTGAGTATACATTGTATTCAATGAGAAACAATCTGCTGTAAAAATGGGCTGCGCTAGATGGCGTCTAGCTAAATGCGTCGTGCGCGCAAAATCAGTGTGTCACTTTTATACGTCAATAACTATTGTGTATCTTTAATAACTACTTTAATTTTTATTCACTGATTACTCGTCAGTTACGCAGGTGTGTGTATTACTGGCCATTACCGGTCAATCAGACGCCGATGGCAACTTTGTACACCTACCTCTAAGTATAAGATCTATGTCACTCATCGATAATTGTTTAATGACATCATCATACCATCAGACGCTTGACAATTTTCTTGTGTCAAGAAGTAAATACAGTAATTCTGTAATTTATATTCTTATAAATAATATAGTGTTATTTCAACTATTTTCTTCGTATATTTCTTTTATTTATATAAAAATGAGTTGTGCTTATTTTGGTTGTACCAATAATCGGCGACAAAATAAAGGCATAAAAATGTTTAGAATCCCGAAAAGTGATTTGAGCAAAGAATGGATATTAAACTCGGGTATTTGAATTACAATCTATTTATTTAATTAACAAATGCCATCTTGACAATTTATATAGTTTGAATAAACATTTTAGGAAATATCTCACTTGATGATCTGTCACCGAAAAAGTTGCATAATCGGTATCTAGATTTTAAGAGATGATGTTATAAATGTTCAAAGGATAACATAGTAAAATTGTAAGTAATTATAATTTATATACATAAACAAAATTATAATTTGTTTTTTAAGTATACAATATAATATTACCTAAAACTAATTTTTGTGAACAATTATAATGAATGACTGGCATAGAGCTAACCAATATTTAATATATAATACAATTAATGTAATGAAGTTAAAAACAAAAAGTTTTTAATTAACTTAAATTCATAATAAAACTAGTTTTTTCAGAACAAATGACTTAATTTGGTTCAACAGAAAAAATTTCAATGAACTATAAATATATAATTTATATATTTACTCACTTTTAAAGTTGAAAATTTAAAAGAAATCTGTTGACAGTCATTGTTTTGTAGAAGTCTGGACGCTTTAAACTTGTGCACAGAAAATCGTAATTCATACAAATCATCTCATATAACCACAAAACTCATTTTGACTCAAAAGACATTTTGTATTATTAATATTCAGGAAAAAGGTTAAGGCGGACAGAAGTCAATAATACATTTCATATAGTTAAATCTACTATTCTAGATGAACAAATTGTATTACTTATTTAAATTTTATAATTTTATTTTTGTTTTAGTCTCAAAAAATTAAAACTTAACATATCATTTCAAAAAGAAATTTTAACCGATGTTTTGAAGCTAAATAGAAATCAGCGTTCATACAATTAACTGGTGGGTCAAAAAATATGACTACTGCCAGTGAGATTTTAAGTATGTTAACCGATCAACCTCATAACACATATAACTATTCCAATAAAACCATATCAAACTACAATATATTATCCTACTTTAGTTGAAGACGAGAATTCTTCAAACAACATTGCTATGAACTTACCAAATTATTCAAATCCGAACAATGTTAAAAATAATACATTTAAAGATAAATTTGCAAAAATTAATTTGTGATTATCATATGTAGACATAATTTTTAGATCATATCTGTGATAATGACTTTTCATTAATTCTAAGAAATTAAGGTCTAGAATTCACATTGGAGTAGAATACATGAATATTTTAATTTCTCATTTCGAACAATTAAAAAATATTTTGATAATTATTTTTTTTAAATACAAACGACATAGTTTGCATAAAGAAAATTATTCAACACCAGCCAATGGTGACATTTTTCGTAAAGTAATTAAATATAAAAACATAACATTAATGTTTGGAAAACCAATACTCTCTTGTGTGATTGGTATGTTAATACAACTACATTTGCAAGTTCATACCATATAGATACAATAAAATTAATATACAAACGCATATTTGTACTGATTTCAGATGTACAGGCTGTCGCATAATTTTTATTACATACATAATAATCATAATTATAATATTGTGTCTGTGTCTGTATAATTATTTTTTAAACATTCTGTATTTTTTCAATTAAATAACAAACTATTAAAATGTAAAGGCTACCTGCATACATAATAACCATAATTATTATATTGGGTCTATATAGTTATATTTTATAAATATGTTTTGTTTTTGTAATTAAACAAAACTAAGTATTTTTAGATTTTATTTCGTTAATTAAAATTTAACTTTTTATTCATAAAATCGCTCAACCTGGCGTTTAGCACCTCTAAGTTAACGCAGAGATGTTTATAGGATCTTATTATTAACTTCTCGTGCGACTAGATCATAACTATAAGAAGTCTATGCGACTGATTTATGCACAGAGGGTTCGATGCATTACTCATGCTGATTCTAAAACCTATACATTAGATTTATTAAAAACAAATGTGGTGCTAAAAGTCCCCGAAGTTAATCAAAATTTCAATGGTTTGATATTTTTATAGCATCGGAACATATAAAGTAGTAAAAAATGTTAAAAGTGATTTGGAATAAAAATAGAATTGTAGATAACATTAGGCAATAAAGAAAAAGTTTATTGACTACTGTGTGTGTGATAAAATATAATTTGTGATGATAGATTTTCATAAAATCGGAAAATGTACGGTACGTTTCAAGCTGTCTGCTTTTGGACATTTTTAGACCAAAAAGCCTATTACGCCTACTTAGAACAATCGGATAGGCTAGGTTAATAGTTTAATTAAGACTGTGTTTAAATCTTATTTTTATATCTTAAATTGACATTTTTTAATTCCTTTTTTAAGTGAATAAAACAGTTATGCAGCAATCGATTTCCACAATAACCGGGAAGAATAGCCGATGGGATGAAATATTTTTCTGTCTGGAAATAAATTGATATAGTTGAAAATATATTTTTAAAAAAACCCTGTTTTCTTAAATATTTCCTGTATGTAGGTACTTCCTAAGTGTTAGCAAGTGTAACTGTACGGTACAAATAATTTTGCGATCGGTTATGATTTATAGTTTTAAATCAGTATATTCGTAAATATAATAGTAATATTTCGGTTTTTCTAAACAACACACTCATTCGTGTAGGTACTTAAATCTATATTCTTTAAACACGAATTTTTTTTATTCTCTAAATCTACTTTCAAATTTTCCCATAATTCTGCATATGGTAATATTGCGACCATGGCAAGAGACCTCTTACAAATTTACAAAACAACAAATTTCTTGTCCGATAGGTTGACATTTCTCTTTTCGCCGTGCATGGCTACAACGATGTTTCTTTATGTCCACTTAACTAAACATAAAAGAATCGTTTCCAAATTTGTATTGGGCACACTACTGTAGATATTGAAAATCGTTTCCCTAAAAGAGATAAAACAATTTTCTACATATAAATTTAATACATAAGGAAGATCGACTAAAATTCTATAGCAACAATTTCAGTAGTAAAACTTTTTTTTGTTAAGAATAACGCAAAAAAATTACAATAAATCTTATAAAATAGAATATTATAACCTGATAATATTAAATATCTCTCATTGGGTATACAACAGTCTGGAGACAAACTATCCTCAAAATTAATAATAATACATAGGCAACAAATGTGTTTATAATCAAGATCAAAACAGTTTATTATAGAAAAACATTAAAATAATTGACATTCGGATGTTAGTGCACATACAAAAATTATTTAGATAATTAATATTAATTTAGAAAAAATATACATTTCATTTCTGGTCTAAATTGTTACAACTGTAAACTCTTCCTCATTTAGTTGTACTTTTAGTTCTTTTATCGGTTGATAAGTGTTATTGGCGTCTACTTGCCAATATTTTCCCTGAAAGGTTCTGTATTTTACAACGTGATCGGTCCCATCAATTATGATACAACAAACTCCAGTATCTCGATTAGTATAAGAATCTGTTACCGATGGAATTTCTGAACTAATCCATAATCCTATTAAATTACACAAAATACGAGCAGGATACACGTTGCAGATCGATGCTGTTAAATTTGATTCTAAAAAATAACAAAACAATTTTTCTAAAAAATTTCCAAATGAAGCTTACTAGCCACATTTTGACTTGTCGATAACCATTTTTGGATAGTTATTTTTAATGCTTTTAGCAGGACGGTAGAAAGGGTAAAGTGTAGTATTATTTTTATCTGCGTTCATTACTCTACCGCACTCCACCTTCATATTAAAATTTAAACACTTCAGTAAAATTACTTTATACTAATTATCTAAAGTTGTAATCGACGACTCAAATTGTTAAGAAAATTGTTCTCGATGCTAGAGCTCTAGAAAATAATTTAAAAAGATAATAAATTTTAAAAAAATTGATTGTGTTAATCTTTACAGTGATTCATTTCACTTTGTAAAAAATAGAAGCTGTTAAAAAGCGATTACTTTAAACCCTATATTTATACTTACCTAATTTTTGGATAATTATATTTTTTAAAGCTTTTTTAGTAAGGAGTCTTCTCGCTTCTCCAAGTTCGGTTAAACTCAAAATTCCATAACCTGCCAAAATGTATATATAACCGATTTGATAATAAATGGTAATTAAATACTAGTAAATATTAATTTCTAATTATACAATTTTTAAATAATTTAGTTATTCGTGATATACATTATTGCATTAAATTTCAATATGTTTTTAAATATATTAGGGCGTTTGTTGTTTTGGGTCGTGTTAAATTATAAATTCTATCAAGAAAAACCTGTTATAATTTTGAAAATACACTGAATTTTATCAACATTTTTATCTACACTTCCTATGTTGCCTACGTGCTTTCAAATGTCTACTTATCTGAAAATGATTCACGTGGCTTCTGGTTTTTTTTTTTACTCGTCTTTAGATAATAAAAACCTAAATTTACTAAGAACGCCAGGAACTTTAACTGGACAATGCCAATTATCGTGAGGCAAAATACGAGGTGAAGAAAAACAATTGAAAAAATCAGGGTTTTTCTTATAATATATAGCACTTAAATTACCATCAGACCTAAAAAAAATGGAACACCTTAAAATATGTGATGTGTAACACGTACTTGAACGGATGATTTTATTTCTTAAAGCCACTGTAGGATCACTTCTTCTTTTTTCTACAAGTTTGTTGATATGTTCGAAAGCTGCAAAAAGTCAATTACTTACGTTTGATAGGTAAATAATTGCATTAAATTTCAAAGTACTACGATGATAGTATACTTTTGACATTTTTATGCGCACACATGGACAATCGACACCGGTTATCATAACGAAAAATTCAGCTGATTTATCTGATAAGATAAGAGAGATAAGAGATATGGTTTTTACTTTGGAACACAACCGAAGAGTTCACCCGGACACCGACAATTTATCCTTATATTCCCTTATGAGGGTGGGAATGGGGATGTTACATTTATGTGATAGGGGGTAAGTGATAGGGGATAGGAGATAGGAGGTGAGAGATAAGAGATGAGGTGGGGGCATATATGTTGTATTCACAACGTTCAAAATAGAAATGAATAATAAATTCAATAATTTAAGGGGCCAAATTCTCTATGAATTGCTTTGGGCCAGATGATGCTTTAATGATTTAAATATTTAATTTTGTACAACCTGTCATTAGTTCTGAAGTTCAAAGAAAGTATTTTATTCTAATTACATTATAAATGGGTTTAATCAAAAAATATTATTTTAATAATGAAAGTGGCAAATTGTAGCGTTATTATTGCTAATATTTCGCCTCTTTGATGTAATATCAAACAAGTTACAAGAATTTGCATGTTATGTTGTCTGTCAACTCATGAGTAGGTATTCGTTAACCTAATACGTCTTGAGAATAAATTACTTGTTGCCTAAATTTGTATTTTAGCTTCGACGCAAAGCGAGAAGGTATTGGTTTTACTCTGATGTGGGCTTTTTTTTTCGCTGTATACACTGTAACTTTTTTAATACTAGACCAATTCCTTCGAATAGCAACTCTATAAATCACAAATTTTGTCTAGTTTGTACTTTGGGGGAGTAAAAGTTGAAAAAGTTTAAGTCTTCACAGACGAAAGTTGAAAAAACAAAAAAAAAACCGTACGAGTTTTTAAGTTAGAACTTTTACTGGCTATAGTATCGAGAAAAAGAGTCGGATCGAGTTGAAATGTATAAGAAATATTTATTTGGTATGCCCGCGCACGTCAGTTTTGTCAAATTCAAAATATACTCATTTCCCGCCCCCGTAGGGAGGGTACAAGTTTTTTTGTTTTTCGGGGTTTTTAGCCGTAATTTTAAAACTTTTGGGTTGGAAATTTGCCAGTAGTTGGAACTCATATGTATCCATAATATATTAAGCGGGTGAAAAATTCGCATGAAAGCGTTTATTTGAAAGCGATTTTATTCAATTTTATCACTTTTATTTATAATAATTCTTGTAGACCTGTGACCTCTCCGTTTTCTCATTGCTTTGATTACATTATGCCAATACTCTACTGTACTAGTCCTCTCGGATAAAATCGCTTTCAAATAAACGCTTTGATGCTCATTTGTAAATACAGAACCTTCATTTAAAACTTTCTAACTTTGCTGGTTTATACTGTGCTTGGTTTGGACTGTACTGGCTTGAAAATACTAACTACCGATTTGCATCGAAGCGTTTTTTCGAAAGTGATTTTATCACTTTCAGATTTAAAAATTCCTGTAAACCTGTGACCTCCCCGTCCCCAATATGCCCCGACCCAACTATGCTCCGTCTCTACTATGCCCCGACCACACTGTACTGGTTTTTTTTTATTAATGTGTTTAAAATTTATATACGCGGTTCAAAATATTACCGTAAATATAATAGTTGTTTTATCATTATGAAGTCTGTAACCCACTTCCTTACTAAAAGTTTACTTTATTGTTATTATTGTGTGCACAAAAGAATATATAAAGCAAATTTCATCTTTGAAACAAGCGATATGTTTACTACTACAAATAACTTTGTAATTACTTTGATTATCAGGCGTAGAAATACCTGAAAAAAATTATAAAATTATTATACAGTACAATCAAGCCAGGTTGTTATATTTTATCCGTAACAGTGACTAGCATTTTAGCGATTTTGTTCAGCGCTAACAGCCGTTTTGATTTTTCCAGTCATTGAGATTATAACTCCAAATAACTTTCACTCAATTTCCCCCATCGACTGCTGCTATACTTCACTGAATATTAGGTGCCGTTGTTTTCTAGTGTATTCGTGGGCTTGCCAGTGGTCGCGCACCGGTAGGCCTTTCTCAATGGTTGTCATTAATAAATACTCTTGATTTCTCCTCCACGCATGTCCTGCCCACGACGGTTTCCTTTACTGGTTCCTTTAATAATATCCCGCCTTTGACAGTGTTTATTCGGTTCATCATTGTATCTTTCACTTTATTCTTCTGTTTGGTTGTCAACATAGTGGCCATATATTCTCCTGAGAATTTTCCTCTCCAATACACTTGGTCTATAATCTTTCACTTTTCTAAAGGATCATCATGTCGCTGAGTCATATAAAATTATTGGACGTATCAATGTCATTTACATCTATACTTTTAAATTTCATGATAGAAAATCTTGATACTGGCGATTTCCAAATTATGCTACATTTCTACTAAATGTTACCATTTAATAGACCTATCCCAATGTATTTATTACACATTCGTTGATCATCGTTTTGGTGTATTAAGCAAACCACTGTTATAACTCAACTTTCTGGGTGTGCTGACTTATCTCAGATGAGTTCTATTGTTTTATGCGTACATGTAATTGTTTCATGGTCCAGAATTTTTATAATGTACCTTTATACATCATCTTCTTCTGATGATTTATGGTTCTTCAATCGCTAAGCAAAGCGACAAATTAAGATAGATTTCATATGTGCCATGTAAATGTATTTATGGGATCTTTACAGTTAACAAGTTGTTAAAAATAAATCCTTTATTTTACCATAATTTATGGTTTTGTCTGTAATTAAGATCCCATCAATTTTTTTTAAAAACTATTTAACCTTTGTACATCCACCTCTGGTTGTGCTCATCTTGTGGTAAACTTGTATTGTGTTCTAAGTGATCTTTCTCCGTTCCTCTTATAAATTTCTAGTTTATATTTTTTTTACGCCTAATTTCGCTTGTTTTTCTCCTGTGTACAACACTTTAAGGTATAATTATTAGTTCTCTTTCTCCGAATTAGTGCTTTTAAATACTTTATCTGGCATTTCTTTAATGGAGTATTTTATCATAATCTATCTTGAATTTCTATTAAGATAATTCTATCAATACCCGTCTTCTTATTGTGTTCACTCATTTGTCTTGTTTAAAAGGCCAGTGTTCTATATTCTTAAGCTTAGTAATATCGTATATGTCGATCTTAGTCTTTTTTTTAAAGTGTTATGCTTCTTTAACTTTATTTCCATTTTTGCTTTAACCAAATTATCACCTGAATCACAATCCGCTCCTTTTACAATTTTTAAAAATTCTATTGATCAGAACATTTTACGATTAGTAGATGTTCTGCAGCTGGTGGCTTATTTTCTTCCTGATTTTTAATAGTTCTTTGTACTTCCCAAAATTTCTTGTAAATTATTTTTTCTTGATGAAATTAATTTTATTCTGTACATTTTGAAGTATTAGAAAAATTAGTTGGAAATCCTTGGAAAACGTAACATAACTGTTCTATTTGTTGTTTTTTCACATTTTTATTTCAAGGTACTATTATCCTGAATTCTTTTGACTATTTGTATTTATTGATACACTTAGAAACATCCATTTTTAGGTTTATATCATATCTATTAAATTTAGCTTTTATTTAAACTAAGTAATTATCAATTTTAAACAATATTCGCTAAACAAATTTTAATGTTATATTTACCTATACGATTTATTTGCAATTGCACAATTGACTGTAAATATATGAATGCTAAAAAAGTAAACTCGGATGTACATATTTTCTTATAATAGAAATCAATATTGTACATATGATTCTAGGTGAAGCATTATAAATATGAAATTTAAAATATATATAGGTGATTAATGATTACCATGTAAAGTACTTTCGTCGTAAATGTATACACTTTCTGAAATTTTAGTATACATAATGAATGATATCAAACAACTGTATGGAAATATTTCCAAGTAATGCGCAATAATTTAAATAATTACCAGGTACAGTGATCATGCAATTTAACTCCTCTGAAATTAACAATACATAAGTTAATATTGGATTCAATTTTCTATTCTATTATAAACCAGAATATAAATGTTGGTGAAAAAAATATGTCTATTAGAAATCCGTAAAAAAATGTTTGGCTTGAATTATACAATGTTGAATCTTTATGCAAATAATAAGGACTAAATTGAAACATACGGAGTAGTAAAATAAGAAAGATTTATATCACTGAACACTTTTTTTAAACTGAATTTTCGTTGTTTTTTTATATAAATGTCATACATTTCTTCTACTATCAAGATTTATTATTTATTTTTATTAAATTATACTTCTATTTACTCGATGAATAAGTATCTGTTTCTACAATGCATGTAATTACATGCTCCAATCCATCTAGAACAAAACATATTAAGGTTTGAACTATAGACAAATTTCAAATAAAATCATAATAGATATACAAATCATTCGTATAAAATTACACCATACTTTAAGCGACTGTTTGGTTAGATAGTCAATTGTTATAGTAAATGACTTTGCTTTATGAGCATACTAATAATAGTAAGCGGCTCATGCCTATGTGCGATGGTGCGCAAATTCAACCGAAAATAAAAATATAAATTATTTTACTTTCATAACTTTAATATTTACAGTGTCTCGACTGTAATCTCGAATAAAAATGAAAAAAAAACTTTAATAATACATTTATAAATCATTTAAAAATTATGCAAGTATTACAAAACACTTATATATTAGAATACTAATTTTATATATCATATATGTTTATCTTACTTCCTATTGAATTATTGCTATAGATAGATGCTCTTTGGATTAGCCAGTCTGTAGTGAATATTATTAAAAATATGTTTAATGTCAGTAAAATTTTAAAACTCTTTTAGTTAGTCTGTATGATACTCACTTGTAACGGCAACATTCTCTTTATATTTATCTATAAAAAAAAGTTAGATTTCAATTCTTTTTGGTTTTTATCTGCTTTGTGTGGGCAAGTATGAAAAAATTATAATTACCTTTATCTGCCAAAACAGTTATAAAGATAAATGGTATTAAAACGCAGAAAATTTTCATTTTAATCTGCAAACAATAAATTTATAAATTCAATTTATATTAGTTTTAGGCGCTTACGGAGGAGAGATGAAAAGGTTTTGGATTTACAATACTCATTTTTTTTTTAATAGAAATAACATATATAGACCGATTAATAGCTTTATTTCATATTTCGTACATAAATAGGACTGTCATAACTTTTCGGAAAAAATTCCAAAATTAAGTGGGACATTTCTTAAATGTATTATGCAGTTTATACTATAGAATCGGGACATAATCGAAAACGGTAACATTGAATTATAAAAAATTTGTATTTAACTATTTTTGTACTTAAAAGAATGGCAGAATTTAACAAAAAAAACAGTCGAAAAATGTTATAATTGTACGTTATTACCGCAAAAAATTATTTTGCAATATCATAGGTATTAGGCACCAAACAATACAAACTCTTGGAAAAGTTGTTTACTGATAAGAGTAAACAGTTTTGACACAAAAACATCGCTAAAACGGTTAATAGCAAACCGTTTGCATTCGGTACCTTCTCGAAAAAAACGATTATTGTCTGGTAACAAAAAAAAAAAATTACAAAGGCTCCAAAATCACTCTGTGGTATCACGGAATCAACCCACCAATATACATTTATATGCATAAAAAATACTCATATATATTATATAAAGAAATAATAGCTTGAAGCTTATACGATTTAGTCTGTAAATAAATTGACATAATTGAAATTTTTTAAATCCCCTTTTTCTCAAATATTTCCCGCGTAAGCAAAAGATGTAACCGATTATAAGATAAAATGCAATTAAGACTTAAAATAGAAGGTACAATTTTGTATCTTATATACGTTTGAAAATCGTAGTATATTAAGTTATGCCTACATTAGATTAAAAGCGTACTTACATTTTTGAGACAATGATTAAATCGACCAAATTGTCAAACGCTTTGTTTTAAAGTGGTTTTTTTGTGTCTTGTCTATTGACTATATTTTGACAAAAATGGTAAAATAGAAATACCGTTATTAATTTATTTACATAGCTGTTTTATACTTTTAAAACGATTACATATCTATATCATACTGACACGGGTCTTGGATTATTTTCTTGACAGTTATTGGTTTCACAATCACTCGTTTCACTAATAATTACATTAGTAAGTAAAATTTGTAAAATGGAAACAGTTATTAAAAAATATACAGAGTGGCCCACAACGATTTGACAAATGAAATAACTTTTGTTCTAGCGAATATTTTCACTTTGCCTTTGCGGGATGGGTCGCTTATACGGATAGTAGACGTGGGCGGGGGGAGGGGGACTTTTCGTCGCGAGCAATGGTAGAATTACCAAATTTGGTAACCGGACCTTTTATGGCTGCCCTAAGGCGTGCGCCGAGTATGTGATCTCTAGTCCAGAATTTGGGGGGGGGGCGGCCCTTGGAAGGGACGGTAGATCCTTGGAGTTACGACGTACCCGTTGCGGGGGTGGGGGTACCGACCGAAAATACGGCTAGTTGGAAAACTGGGTTCCCCTACACCCGGTAGCGGCGCGAAACGGTCTTGCGGCACCCGATATAATTTTATCAAATAATATGGCAACCAAAATGTCGGAGCTGAAAGGGGGCAAAATGCCGTTCGGTGTTTGTAACGGTGAGATGTTGTTGCAATAGCACGTTTTCTTACCTTAAAAGCCCGTCGTATGCTTAGCACTGAGAAAACGAAATCGCTCTAACATGGTGAGTTTATGGAGGAGGATCGACTCGAAATCGACACCGATCTTCTCGCGCACTTATTTTAAAACGAGATAAGTGGGTTTCACAAAAAACGAACACGAACCACTTGCACAATAAACACATTGACGGGAACTCGCAATTGTTGTAATACTATACATAAATATAGTATCAGAGTGCCAGTAGTGATGATAATCAAGTATTCAACACAAATAAAGTTATTACAATAATAGATATATTATACATAGAATATATACAACACAGTGAAACAATAATACACTAGTAATATGTATAAACTGAATAGAAATACTGAGCCCCGAGCCCTTAGATCAAATGCTATTTATATTAACCCACAAGGTTGCACGCGTCTACACATACACGTGTGCTTACAAAAACAACTTTGTTTTTCTATAACATTTCCTGGTTAACAACTACGTATTTTTATTATACAGATAAACAACATATTTATATATTGTGAAATACTTCTTGATATATAGAATATTAATTATTATTCCAACAGCAATAACGCGTGCGCTCTCGACAACAGCGGAAATGACACTTTAACAGAAATTATATCGGATATTGATAAATGCCGTGCAATCCAAACGGCTCCTTCCATCCATTGTTTGTTTTTTTCCAAACGGCTCCCGTTGAAAAAGGTTTCACGAGTAGGTAAATTCCCAAATGGCTCCGGTATTCGGTACTACGCGTATACTATCAAGTCTCTTTAAATTTTCAAAAAAACTTAAACTTCAATTTAAACCTGTAACCTCCTCCTAGACTGCAGCCTACAAACCTAGGATATTTTTAGTTAGCGGAGCGAAGCGACGGCGCCGAGCGAGCGTAGCGAACAAGTGCCAATACACTCGGAGACCTGCCGTCCTTATCACTTATCAATACGAATTCCGAATTTGTTAAAAGTGGTAACAACCTCTATTAAATCTAGTAAAATTTTTGAATAAATGATAGAAAATGTTTTGTTCGAAGCCGTTTGGGAATCAACCTGTTTGTAAAACAGGAGCCGAATGGGCTACGTCCGATAAATGCAATATAAGTTTTAAAAAAGGCTATTGTAGATAAGAGGAAGAATTATATTATTACCTGCCGCCTAAAACCGGTTTTAGTCGCGATCGACGGTCGACGCTTCTCCGTCCCCACCGCGTCGTCGTCGTGTTCATGTGAATTGTGACCCGCTAGGAGTGCCAGCAGACTGCGTAAAAAATTTCATAATATATGAGTTATCTTATGTTGAACTTTTAGTTTTTTGAAAGATTTATAGCTCTATTAAAAATTTATTTATCAAAAATCGCTTATGTCAAAACCAAGATAAGGTCTTGATCTTTAATTTTGTATAGATGTACTTTTACGCTAAACCTGCTCAGTTCCTCAGAAAAGTGTCTTGACTTTGACATGTTTTACGAGCCGAAAAAAAGTGGGTTGACGCCCTCTTAATACAATCATAAATTATAATGATATAATAGGTAGGTTGTTAATGTACAAAACTGATAAAAGTCCGTTGATACAAACATATGTCCAAAATTGAAATCTTATTAGTGCAGGCGTAGCCTGTGTTGGAAGTCCGTTAATATATTGTGCATCAAATTTGTAGGGTGTTTTCTTAATTGTTAAAGGGAAGGGTTAAACTCTTTTACTTCCGACTCACCAAAATACCATTCGCATACACTTACGGTATTTGCTTATTACTAAAATGAATGTTTTGAATTTTCACTATAATAATTTAAAATATACTCTATGGAAATAATTTGTTTGTGAACTATATATAGCATTTTTATGTCCAATCGTGTTTTCTCCGTAGTTTTTTTTTACGTGAAATTTATTTAGTACATTATTTTAAATTTTAATTATTGTGCCTACTTTAAACTTCCTATTGACATATTTTTCCTTCTTTTCGAATTGTCAAAGTAATTTTTTTTTAAATCCTATCGAATCTTATCAATTTATACATATTCCATTTAATTAACTGTATTCAGCTGAAAAAAAAAATACCACAGGTGATTATATTGGTGTAATTAAAAAATACTTGTAAGGCAAAAAATGCGTTATCGATTACAACAATTACCTAACTTTCTAATAGGTTTTACGTTGACAGCTGTACTACACATTACTGTCGCTAAACATAGCATATGTTTTTTTTTTAAACAATAGGTATAATTCGAATGTATTTGTAATATTATTTTGAGAAAAAAAATGATTTTGAGCTTCACTCAACACAAGAAAAACATAGTCTCAATTTATTACCGTCGACCCATACTAAAAAAAATTTTTTTTTTTTAAATTAACGATTGACATATAATCAAATAGTTCAACATTAGAACATAAAATAATTGTTTTATGGTTTCTCTTTTTTTTACAAAAGGGAAGTGGTAAACTTTTTATGAGTTTTAATATAAATAGCATGCAAAGTTTCTCCATTTTCTAAAAAATATCTCCTAACAGCAATGTAGACTTGGTCCATAATAGATTTAACGAAAAAGCCCTATATCGCATAAATATTGATTAAATATATGAAAACAAATAATAATTAACTGTCTTTGATTATAATTTAGATGAGTCCTTAATACAAGACGTAAAGACCACAGGAGACGACGCCTCAGTAAAATAATAATTACATAATTTTGTTATTTACCAAACAACTCGACTAAAGATAGTAAATTATCTGCTAAATCGTAAGCAATTGGATCAAAAATAATTTTAAATTTATTTTTTGGGTTCGATATTAAATTAAGCTAATAGTTCTTAATCGTTGTGTACATAATGCTACGGATCGCTACCGTTTCGCTGACAGCAAGTTATAACTACAGTGCTTTTTTTTTAAATATTTTAGTTTTTATTTGAGTAAAACAAATAAGCCATTTAAAGTCTACGGTAGCCGAAGTTTCTAGACTTATGCAGTATATATTTTACAATGGACTTGTTGGAGAAAATGAAGGATAATATTTACCCTAAGAGGTTGTCTAAAATTTGAATGTGTACCAGAAATAATAATAATAATGTATGAGAATAGGTAAGAGCGGGAAATACAACAGATAAGATTTCAGGAAAACGTCGGTAGTCGTTTTTTATAAACAGTATGTGGTTAAAGGTAAGTTATGATATGAATTTAGGTACTAAACGAACATTGTTAATGTTTTGTACATTACTGTGATTGATTATAGAAATTATGTATAAAATTATATATTTTTCCTTTATAATAACTATACGGTTTTTTTTGTTTTTTTTGCTTATTCCGGGCCTTGTAGGCCTATCACCGCTTTCACTACACCTCTCCATGCCTCCCTGTCCTTAGCCAGTTGTTCTCCATCTCTTATTCCCAAGAGCTTGTAGTCTTCCCTAACTCGGTCAATCCACGGCTCTCTTGGCCGTCGTCGGTCATTTTTTGTCTAGTTTCCCTAATGGGATCTCATGTATTGTTTGGCTCCGCTCTCCATAGGTGGCCCAGCTTAAAGCTAAGCTTTAAGCTTCTTGCTTTTGCTTTTTAGAATTCCAACTATGTCTGGCTCTTTGAATATTGCTCTCAGCTCTGCATTCGTTTTTCATTCGTATGTATTCTCCTCCTCGTTTCTTCTAGGATCATGGATTTTACGTAGGATTTTCCTTTCAAATACTATTTATTTACATGCATACGGAACTACAGGTCTAATAAGCACTTTATAAAGTCTTAGTTTGTTAATTTTGGACAGTAACCTTGACTTAAATAATGGTCTAATGACTGCTTGATTTTTTGAAGGGTATTGCTTATAATTTTCAGTCGCAAGTATTTTAAAAAAAAAATGTTAACTATTTCAATTATATTATATACGTTGAACATATTCATTTATTTGTTTAAAATATAATAATTTTAAATTTTATTTCCATATTTTTCTGACATAATCACGTTTTTTTATGTAGCATGTTACATCGAGCTATGTTGTACGAAGGGAAATGCCTAAAACGACGTATATACACCGACGGTGAAGTTAACTATTTCATTCGTTACACGGAGTGGAAAAAAAAATGGGACGAACACGTCCACAATGACCGTGTTTTGCCCGTTAACGATTTCACTATGAACCACATGAAAACGCTCCTAGCACAACATCAATAATTGGTTTGCTGTACAGCGGTATCCACACTTCTGTATAAAGCCGTATATGTATACTCCGCGTATAACACATACGACCGTAACGCACTGTTAAAAACGTCAATCATTATAAACAAGCTGGACAGTGCACAGGAAGATCCCTACTGGCCATAACATATGAATCTCAGAAAAAGTACAAATTGTAAGAAACTTTTTTTTTTATTTTAATATTTTAGTTTTTACTTGAGTAAAAACCAAATAAGCCATTTAAAGTCTACGGTAGCCGAAGTTTCTAGACTAATGCAGTATATATTAGAGTAAGTAGGTTACCTACCTACTTAGGTATAATATTTACCCTAAGAGGTTGTCTAAAATTTGAATGTGTACCAGAAATAATAATAATAATGTATGAGAATAGGTAAGAGCGGGAAATACAACAGATAAGATTTCAGGAAAACGTCGGTAGTCGTTTTTTATAAACAGTATGTGGTTAAAGGTAAGTTATGATATGAATTTAGGTACTAAACGAACATTGTTAATGTTTTGTACATTACTGTGATTGATTATAGAAATTATGTATAAAATTATATATTTTTCCTTTATAATAACTATACGGTTTTTTTTGTTTTTTTTGCTTATTCCGGGCCTTGTAGGCCTATCACCGCTTTCACTACACCTCTCCATGCCTCCCTGTCCTTAGCCAGTTGTTCTCCATCTCTTATTCCCAAGAGCTTGTAGTCTTCCCTAACTCGGTCAATCCCCGGCTCTCTTGGCCGTCGTCGGTCATTTTTTGTCTAGTTTCCCTAATGGGATCTCATGTATTGTTTGGCTCCGCTCTCCATAGGTGGCCCAGCTTAAAGCTAAGCTTTAAGCTTCTTGCTTTTGCTTTTTAGAATTCCAACTATGTCTGGCTCTTTGAATATTGCTCTCAGCTCTGCATTCGTTTTTCATTCGTATGTATTCTCCTCCTCGTTTCTTCTAGGATCATGGATTTTACGTAGGATTTTCCTTTCAAATACTATTTATTTACATGCATACGGAACTACAGGTCTAATAAGCACTTTATAAAGTCTTAGTTTGTTAATTTTGGACAGTAACCTTGACTTAAATAATGGTCTAATGACTGCTTGATTTTTTGAAGGGTATTGCTTATAATTTTCAGTCGCAAGTATTTTAAAAAAAAAATGTTAACTATTTCAATTATATTATATACGTTGAACATATTCATTTATTTGTTTAAAATATAATAATTTTAAATTTTATTTCCATATTTTTCTGACATAATCACGTTTTTTTATGTAGCATGTTACATCGAGCTATGTTGTACGAAGGGAAATGCCTAAAACGACGTATATACACCGACGGTGAAGTTAACTATTTCATTCGCTACACGGAGTGGAAAAAAAAATGGGACGAACACGTCCACAATGACCGTGTTTTGCCCGTTAACGATTTCACTATGAACCACATGAAAACGCTCCTAGCACAACATCAATAATTGGTTTGCTGTACAGCGGTATCCACACTTCTGTATAAAGCCGTATATGTATACTCCGCGTATAACACATACGACCGTAACGCACTGTTAAAAACGTCAATCATTATAAACAAGCTGGACAGTGCACAGGAAGATCCCTACTGGCCATAACATATGAATCTCAGAAAAAGTACAAATTGTAAGAAACTTTTTTTTTTATTTTAATATTTTAGTTTTTACTTGAGTAAAAACCAAATAAGCCATTTAAAGTCTACGGTAGCCGAAGTTTCTAGACTAATGCAGTATATATTAGAGTAAGTAGGTTACCTACCTACTTAGGTATAATATTTACCCTAAGAGGTTGTCTAAAATTTGAATGTGTACCAGAAATAATAATAATAATGTATGAGAATAGGTAAGAGCGGGAAATACAACAGATAAGATTTCAGGAAAACGTCGGTAGTCGTTTTTTATAAACAGTATGTGGTTAAAGGTAAGTTATGATATGAATTTAGGTACTAAACGAACATTGTTAATGTTTTGTACATTACTGTGATTGATTATAGAAATTATGTATAAAATTATATATTTTTCCTTTATAATAACTATACGGTTTTTTTTGTTTTTTTTGCTTATTCCGGGCCTTGTAGGCCTATCACCGCTTTCACTACACCTCTCCATGCCTCCCTGTCCTTAGCCAGTTGTTCTCCATCTCTTATTCCCAAGAGCTTGTAGTCTTCCCTAACTCGGTCAATCCACGGCTCTCTTGGCCGTCGTCGGTCATTTTTTGTCTAGTTTCCCTAATGGGATCTCATGTATTGTTTGGCTCCGCTCTCCATAGGTGGCCCAGCTTAAAGCTAAGCTTTAAGCTTCTTGCTTTTGCTTTTTAGAATTCCAACTATGTCTGGCTCTTTGAATATTGCTCTCAGCTCTGCATTCGTTTTTCATTCGTATGTATTCTCCTCCTCGTTTCTTCTAGGATCATGGATTTTACGTAGGATTTTCCTTTCAAATACTATTTATTTACATGCATACGGAACTACAGGTCTAATAAGCACTTTATAAAGTCTTAGTTTGTTAATTTTGGACAGTAACCTTGACTTAAATAATGGTCTAATGACTGCTTGATTTTTTGAAGGGTATTGCTTATAATTTTCAGTCGCAAGTATTTTAAAAAAAAAATGTTAACTATTTCAATTATATTATATACGTTGAACATATTCATTTATTTGTTTAAAATATAATAATTTTAAATTTTATTTCCATATTTTTCTGACATAATCACGTTTTTTTATGTAGCATGTTACATCGAGCTATGTTGTACGAAGGGAAATGCCTAAAACGACGTATATACACCGACGGTGAAGTTAACTATTTCATTCGCTACACGGAGTGGAAAAAAAAATGGGACGAACACGTCCACAATGACCGTGTTTTGCCCGTTAACGATTTCACTATGAACCACATGAAAACGCTCCTAGCACAACATCAATAATTGGTTTGCTGTACAGCGGTATCCACACTTCTGTATAAAGCCGTATATGTATACTCCGCGTATAACACATACGACCGTAACGCACTGTTAAAAACGTCAATCATTATAAACAAGCTGGACAGTGCACAGGAAGATCCCTACTGGCCATAACATATGAATCTCAGAAAAAGTACAAATTGTAAGAAACTTTTTTTTTTATTTTAATATTTTAGTTTTTACTTGAGTAAAAACCAAATAAGCCATTTAAAGTCTACGGTAGCCGAAGTTTCTAGACTAATGCAGTATATATTAGAGTAAGTAGGTTACCTACCTACTTAGGTATAATATTTACCCTAAGAGGTTGTCTAAAATTTGAATGTGTACCAGAAATAATAATAATAATGTATGAGAATAGGTAAGAGCGGGAAATACAACAGATAAGATTTCAGGAAAACGTCGGTAGTCGTTTTTTATAAACAGTATGTGGTTAAAGGTAAGTTATGATATGAATTTAGGTACTAAACAAACATTGTTAATGTTTTGTACATTACTGTGATTGATTATAGAAATTATGTATAAAATTATATATTTTTCCTTTATAATAACTATACGGTTTTTTTTGTTTTTTTTGCTTATTCCGGGCCTTGTAGGCCTATCACCGCTTTCACTACACCTCTCCATGCCTCCCTGTCCTTAGCCAGTTGTTCTCCATCTCTTATTCCCAAGAGCTTGTAGTCTTCCCTAACTCGGTCAATCCACGGCTCTCTTGGCCGTCGTCGGTCATTTTTTGTCTAGTTTCCCTAATGGGATCTCATGTATTGTTTGGCTCCGCTCTCCATAGGTGGCCCAGCTTAAAGCTAAGCTTTAAGCTTCTTGCTTTTGCTTTTTAGAATTCCAACTATGTCTGGCTCTTTGAATATTGCTCTCAGCTCTGCATTCGTTTTTCATTCGTATGTATTCTCCTCCTCGTTTCTTCTAGGATCATGGATTTTACGTAGGATTTTCCTTTCAAATACTATTTATTTACATGCATACGGAACTACAGGTCTAATAAGCACTTTATAAAGTCTTAGTTTGTTAATTTTGGACAGTAACCTTGACTTAAATAATGGTCTAATGACTGCTTGATTTTTTGAAGGGTATTGCTTATAATTTTCAGTCGCAAGTATTTTAAAAAAAAAATGTTAACTATTTCAATTATATTATATACGTTGAACATATTCATTTATTTGTTTAAAATATAATAATTTTAAATTTTATTTCCATATTTTTCTGACATAATCACGTTTTTTTATGTAGCATGTTACATCGAGCTATGTTGTACGAAGGGAAATGCCTAAAACGACGTATATACACCGACGGTGAAGTTAACTATTTCATTCGCTACACGGAGTGGAAAAAAAAATGGGACGAACACGTCCACAATGACCGTGTTTTGCCCGTTAACGATTTCACTATGAACCACATGAAAACGCTCCTAGCACAACATCAATAATTGGTTTGCTGTACAGCGGTATCCACACTTCTGTATAAAGCCGTATATGTATACTCCGCGTATAACACATACGACCGTAACGCACTGTTAAAAACGTCAATCATTATAAACAAGCTGGACAGTGCACAGGAAGATCCCTACTGGCCATAACATATGAATCTCAGAAAAAGTACAAATTGTAAGAAACTTTTTTTTTTATTTTAATATTTTAGTTTTTACTTGAGTAAAAACCAAATAAGCCATTTAAAGTCTACGGTAGCCGAAGTTTCTAGACTAATGCAGTATATATTAAAGTAAGTAGGTTACCTACCTACTTAGGTATAATATTTACCCTAAGAGGTTGTCTAAAATTTGAATGTGTACCAGAAATAATAATAATAATGTATGAGAATAGGTAAGAGCGGGAAATACAACAGATAAGATTTCAGGAAAACGTCGGTAGTCGTTTTTTATAAACAGTATGTGGTTAAAGGTAAGTTATGATATGAATTTAGGTACTAAACGAACATTGTTAATGTTTTGTACATTACTGTGATTGATTATAGAAATTATGTATAAAATTATATATTTTTCCTTTATAATAACTATACGGTTTTTTTTGTTTTTTTTGCTTATTCCGGGCCTTGTAGGCCTATCACCGCTTTCACTACACCTCTCCATGCCTCCCTGTCCTT
Source organism: Adelges cooleyi (assembly GCF_023614345.1). Classification (NCBI taxonomy): domain Eukaryota; kingdom Metazoa; phylum Arthropoda; class Insecta; order Hemiptera; family Adelgidae; genus Adelges; species Adelges cooleyi. The sequence goes on along the minus strand of NW_026095849.1, from coordinate 170,846 downwards.
AGCCAGTTGTTCTCCATCTCTTATTCCCAAGAGCTTGTAGTCTTCCCTAACTCGGTCAATCCACGGCTCTCTTGGCCGTCGTCGGTCATTTTTTGTCTAGTTTCCCTAATGGGATCTCATGTATTGTTTGGCTCCGCTCTCCATAGGTGGCCCAGCTTAAAGCTAAGCTTTAAGCTTCTTGCTTTTGCTTTTTAGAATTCCAACTATGTCTGGCTCTTTGAATATTGCTCTCAGCTCTGCATTCGTTTTTCATTCGTATGTATTCTCCTCCTCGTTTCTTCTAGGATCATGGATTTTACGTAGGATTTTCCTTTCAAATACTATTTATTTACATGCATACGGAACTACAGGTCTAATAAGCACTTTATAAAGTCTTAGTTTGTTAATTTTGGACAGTAACCTTGACTTAAATAATGGTCTAATGACTGCTTGATTTTTTGAAGGGTATTGCTTATAATTTTCAGTCGCAAGTATTTTAAAAAAAAAATGTTAACTATTTCAATTATATTATATACGTTGAACATATTCATTTATTTGTTTAAAATATAATAATTTTAAATTTTATTTCCATATTTTTCTGACATAATCACGTTTTTTTATGTAGCATGTTACATCGAGCTATGTTGTACGAAGGGAAATGCCTAAAACGACGTATATACACCGACGGTGAAGTTAACTATTTCATTCGCTACACGGAGTGGAAAAAAAAATGGGACGAACACGTCCACAATGACCGTGTTTTGCCCGTTAACGATTTCACTATGAACCACATGAAAACGCTCCTAGCACAACATCAATAATTGGTTTGCTGTACAGCGGTATCCACACTTCTGTATAAAGCCGTATATGTATACTCCGCGTATAACACATACGACCGTAACGCACTGTTAAAAACGTCAATCATTATAAACAAGCTGGACAGTGCACAGGAAGATCCCTACTGGCCATAACATATGAATCTCAGAAAAAGTACAAATTGTAAGAAACTTTTTTTTTTATTTTAATATTTTAGTTTTTACTTGAGTAAAAACCAAATAAGCCATTTAAAGTCTACGGTAGCCGAAGTTTCTAGACTAATGCAGTATATATTAAAGTAAGTAGGTTACCTACCTACTTAGGTATAATATTTACCCTAAGAGGTTGTCTAAAATTTGAATGTGTACCAGAAATAATAATAATAATGTATGAGAATAGGTAAGAGCGGGAAATACAACAGATAAGATTTCAGGAAAACGTCGGTAGTCGTTTTTTATAAACAGTATGTGGTTAAAGGTAAGTTATGATATGAATTTAGGTACTAAACGAACATTGTTAATGTTTTGTACATTACTGTGATTGATTATAGAAATTATGTATAAAATTATATATTTTTCCTTTATAATAACTATACGGTTTTTTTTGTTTTTTTTGCTTATTCCGGGCCTTGTAGGCCTATCACCGCTTTCACTACACCTCTCCATGCCTCCCTGTCCTTAGCCAGTTGTTCTCCATCTCTTATTCCCAAGAGCTTGTAGTCTTCCCTAACTCGGTCAATCCACGGCTCTCTTGGCCGTCGTCGGTCATTTTTTGTCTAGTTTCCCTAATGGGATCTCATGTATTGTTTGGCTCCGCTCTCCATAGGTGGCCCAGCTTAAAGCTAAGCTTTAAGCTTCTTGCTTTTGCTTTTTAGAATTCCAACTATGTCTGGCTCTTTGAATATTGCTCTCAGCTCTGCATTCGTTTTTCATTCGTATGTATTCTCCTCCTCGTTTCTTCTAGGATCATGGATTTTACGTAGGATTTTCCTTTCAAATACTATTTATTTACATGCATACGGAACTACAGGTCTAATAAGCACTTTATAAAGTCTTAGTTTGTTAATTTTGGACAGTAACCTTGACTTAAATAATGGTCTAATGACTGCTTGATTTTTTGAAGGGTATTGCTTATAATTTTCAGTCGCAAGTATTTTAAAAAAAAAATGTTAACTATTTCAATTATATTATATACGTTGAACATATTCATTTATTTGTTTAAAATATAATAATTTTAAATTTTATTTCCATATTTTTCTGACATAATCACGTTTTTTTATGTAGCATGTTACATCGAGCTATGTTGTACGAAGGGAAATGCCTAAAACGACGTATATACACCGACGGTGAAGTTAACTATTTCATTCGCTACACGGAGTGGAAAAAAAAATGGGACGAACACGTCCACAATGACCGTGTTTTGCCCGTTAACGATTTCACTATGAACCACATGAAAACGCTCCTAGCACAACATCAATAATTGGTTTGCTGTACAGCGGTATCCACACTTCTGTATAAAGCCGTATATGTATACTCCGCGTATAACACATACGACCGTAACGCACTGTTAAAAACGTCAATCATTATAAACAAGCTGGACAGTGCACAGGAAGATCCCTACTGGCCATAACATATGAATCTCAGAAAAAGTACAAATTGTAAGAAACTTTTTTTTTTATTTTAATATTTTAGTTTTTACTTGAGTAAAAACCAAATAAGCCATTTAAAGTCTACGGTAGCCGAAGTTTCTAGACTAATGCAGTATATATTAAAGTAAGTAGGTTACCTACCTACTTAGGTATAATATTTACCCTAAGAGGTTGTCTAAAATTTGAATGTGTACCAGAAATAATAATAATAATGTATGAGAATAGGTAAGAGCGGGAAATACAACAGATAAGATTTCAGGAAAACGTCGGTAGTCGTTTTTTATAAACAGTATGTGGTTAAAGGTAAGTTATGATATGAATTTAGGTACTAAACGAACATTGTTAATGTTTTGTACATTACTGTGATTGATTATAGAAATTATGTATAAAATTATATATTTTTCCTTTATAATAACTATACGGTTTTTTTTTGTTTTTTTTGCTTATTCCGGGCCTTGTAGGCCTATCACCGCTTTCACTACACCTCTCCATGCCTCCCTGTCCTTAGCCAGTTGTTCTCCATCTCTTATTCCCAAGAGCTTGTAGTCTTCCCTAACTCGGTCAATCCACGGCTCTCTTGGCCGTCGTCGGTCATTTTTTGTCTAGTTTCCCTAATGGGATCTCATGTATTGTTTGGCTCCGCTCTCCATAGGTGGCCCAGCTTAAAGCTAAGCTTTAAGCTTCTTGCTTTTGCTTTTTAGAATTCCAACTATGTCTGGCTCTTTGAATATTGCTCTCAGCTCTGCATTCGTTTTTCATTCGTATGTATTCTCCTCCTCGTTTCTTCTAGGATCATGGATTTTACGTAGGATTTTCCTTTCAAATACTATTTATTTACATGCATACGGAACTACAGGTCTAATAAGCACTTTATAAAGTCTTAGTTTGTTAATTTTGGACAGTAACCTTGACTTAAATAATGGTCTAATGACTGCTTGATTTTTTGAAGGGTATTGCTTATAATTTTCAGTCGCAAGTATTTTAAAAAAAAAATGTTAACTATTTCAATTATATTATATACGTTGAACATATTCATTTATTTGTTTAAAATATAATAATTTTAAATTTTATTTCCATATTTTTCTGACATAATCACGTTTTTTTATGTAGCATGTTACATCGAGCTATGTTGTACGAAGGGAAATGCCTAAAACGACGTATATACACCGACGGTGAAGTTAACTATTTCATTCGCTACACGGAGTGGAAAAAAAAATGGGACGAACACGTCCACAATGACCGTGTTTTGCCCGTTAACGATTTCACTATGAACCACATGAAAACGCTCCTAGCACAACATCAATAATTGGTTTGCTGTACAGCGGTATCCACACTTCTGTATAAAGCCGTATATGTATACTCCGCGTATAACACATACGACCGTAACGCACTGTTAAAAACGTCAATCATTATAAACAAGCTGGACAGTGCACAGGAAGATCCCTACTGGCCATAACATATGAATCTCAGAAAAAGTACAAATTGTAAGAAACTTTTTTTTTTATTTTAATATTTTAGTTTTTACTTGAGTAAAAACCAAATAAGCCATTTAAAGTCTACGGTAGCCGAAGTTTCTAGACTAATGCAGTATATATTAAAGTAAGTAGGTTACCTACCTACTTAGGTATAATATTTACCCTAAGAGGTTGTCTAAAATTTGAATGTGTACCAGAAATAATAATAATAATGTATGAGAATAGGTAAGAGCGGGAAATACAACAGATAAGATTTCAGGAAAACGTCGGTAGTCGTTTTTTATAAACAGTATGTGGTTAAAGGTAAGTTATGATATGAATTTAGGTACTAAACGAACATTGTTAATGTTTTGTACATTACTGTGATTGATTATAGAAATTATGTATAAAATTATATATTTTTCCTTTATAATAACTATACGGTTTTTTTTGTTTTTTTTGCTTATTCCGGGCCTTGTAGGCCTATCACCGCTTTCACTACACCTCTCCATGCCTCCCTGTCCTTAGCCAGTTGTTCTCCATCTCTTATTCCCAAGAGCTTGTAGTCTTCCCTAACTCGGTCAATCCACGGCTCTCTTGGCCGTCGTCGGTCATTTTTTGTCTAGTTTCCCTAATGGGATCTCATGTATTGTTTGGCTCCGCTCTCCATAGGTGGCCCAGCTTAAAGCTAAGCTTTAAGCTTCTTGCTTTTGCTTTTTAGAATTCCAACTATGTCTGGCTCTTTGAATATTGCTCTCAGCTCTGCATTCGTTTTTCATTCGTATGTATTCTCCTCCTCGTTTCTTCTAGGATCATGGATTTTACGTAGGATTTTCCTTTCAAATACTATTTATTTACATGCATACGGAACTACAGGTCTAATAAGCACTTTATAAAGTCTTAGTTTGTTAATTTTGGACAGTAACCTTGACTTAAATAATGGTCTAATGACTGCTTGATTTTTTGAAGGGTATTGCTTATAATTTTCAGTCGCAAGTATTTTAAAAAAAAAATGTTAACTATTTCAATTATATTATATACGTTGAACATATTCATTTATTTGTTTAAAATATAATAATTTTAAATTTTATTTCCATATTTTTCTGACATAATCACGTTTTTTTATGTAGCATGTTACATCGAGCTATGTTGTACGAAGGGAAATGCCTAAAACGACGTATATACACCGACGGTGAAGTTAACTATTTCATTCGCTACACGGAGTGGAAAAAAAAATGGGACGAACACGTCCACAATGACCGTGTTTTGCCCGTTAACGATTTCACTATGAACCACATGAAAACGCTCCTAGCACAACATCAATAATTGGTTTGCTGTACAGCGGTATCCACACTTCTGTATAAAGCCGTATATGTATACTCCGCGTATAACACATACGACCGTAACGCACTGTTAAAAACGTCAATCATTATAAACAAGCTGGACAGTGCACAGGAAGATCCCTACTGGCCATAACATATGAATCTCAGAAAAAGTACAAATTGTAAGAAACTTTTTTTTTTATTTTAATATTTTAGTTTTTACTTGAGTAAAAACCAAATAAGCCATTTAAAGTCTACGGTAGCCGAAGTTTCTAGACTAATGCAGTATATATTAAAGTAAGTAGGTTACCTACCTACTTAGGTATAATATTTACCCTAAGAGGTTGTCTAAAATTTGAATGTGTACCAGAAATAATAATAATAATGTATGAGAATAGGTAAGAGCGGGAAATACAACAGATAAGATTTCAGGAAAACGTCGGTAGTCGTTTTTTATAAACAGTATGTGGTTAAAGGTAAGTTATGATATGAATTTAGGTACTAAACGAACATTGTTAATGTTTTGTACATTACTGTGATTGATTATAGAAATTATGTATAAAATTATATATTTTTCCTTTATAATAACTATACGGTTTTTTTTGTTTTTTTTGCTTATTCCGGGCCTTGTAGGCCTATCACCGCTTTCACTACACCTCTCCATGCCTCCCTGTCCTTAGCCAGTTGTTCTCCATCTCTTATTCCCAAGAGCTTGTAGTCTTCCCTAACTCGGTCAATCCACGGCTCTCTTGGCCGTCGTCGGTCATTTTTTGTCTAGTTTCCCTAATGGGATCTCATGTATTGTTTGGCTCCGCTCTCCATAGGTGGCCCAGCTTAAAGCTAAGCTTTAAGCTTCTTGCTTTTGCTTTTTAGAATTCCAACTATGTCTGGCTCTTTGAATATTGCTCTCAGCTCTGCATTCGTTTTTCATTCGTATGTATTCTCCTCCTCGTTTCTTCTAGGATCATGGATTTTACGTAGGATTTTCCTTTCAAATACTATTTATTTACATGCATACGGAACTACAGGTCTAATAAGCACTTTATAAAGTCTTAGTTTGTTAATTTTGGACAGTAACCTTGACTTAAATAATGGTCTAATGACTGCTTGATTTTTTGAAGGGTATTGCTTATAATTTTCAGTCGCAAGTATTTTAAAAAAAAAATGTTAACTATTTCAATTATATTATATACGTTGAACATATTCATTTATTTGTTTAAAATATAATAATTTTAAATTTTATTTCCATATTTTTCTGACATAATCACGTTTTTTTATGTAGCATGTTACATCGAGCTATGTTGTACGAAGGGAAATGCCTAAAACGACGTATATACACCGACGGTGAAGTTAACTATTTCATTCGCTACACGGAGTGGAAAAAAAAATGGGACGAACACGTCCACAATGACCGTGTTTTGCCCGTTAACGATTTCACTATGAACCACATGAAAACGCTCCTAGCACAACATCAATAATTGGTTTGCTGTACAGCGGTATCCACACTTCTGTATAAAGCCGTATATGTATACTCCGCGTATAACACATACGACCGTAACGCACTGTTAAAAACGTCAATCATTATAAACAAGCTGGACAGTGCACAGGAAGATCCCTACTGGCCATAACATATGAATCTCAGAAAAAGTACAAATTGTAAGAAACTTTTTTTTTTATTTTAATATTTTAGTTTTTACTTGAGTAAAAACCAAATAAGCCATTTAAAGTCTACGGTAGCCGAAGTTTCTAGACTAATGCAGTATATATTAAAGTAAGTAGGTTACCTACCTACTTAGGTATAATATTTACCCTAAGAGGTTGTCTAAAATTTGAATGTGTACCAGAAATAATAATAATAATGTATGAGAATAGGTAAGAGCGGGAAATACAACAGATAAGATTTCAGGAAAACGTCGGTAGTCGTTTTTTATAAACAGTATGTGGTTAAAGGTAAGTTATGATATGAATTTAGGTACTAAACGAACATTGTTAATGTTTTGTACATTACTGTGATTGATTATAGAAATTATGTATAAAATTATATATTTTTCCTTTATAATAACTATACGGTTTTTTTTTGTTTTTTTTGCTTATTCCGGGCCTTGTAGGCCTATCACCGCTTTCACTACACCTCTCCATGCCTCCCTGTCCTTAGCCAGTTGTTCTCCATCTCTTATTCCCAAGAGCTTGTAGTCTTCCCTAACTCGGTCAATCCACGGCTCTCTTGGCCGTCGTCGGTCATTTTTTGTCTAGTTTCCCTAATGGGATCTCATGTATTGTTTGGCTCCGCTCTCCATAGGTGGCCCAGCTTAAAGCTAAGCTTTAAGCTTCTTGCTTTTGCTTTTTAGAATTCCAACTATGTCTGGCTCTTTGAATATTGCTCTCAGCTCTGCATTCGTTTTTCATTCGTATGTATTCTCCTCCTCGTTTCTTCTAGGATCATGGATTTTACGTAGGATTTTCCTTTCAAATACTATTTATTTACATGCATACGGAACTACAGGTCTAATAAGCACTTTATAAAGTCTTAGTTTGTTAATTTTGGACAGTAACCTTGACTTAAATAATGGTCTAATGACTGCTTGATTTTTTGAAGGGTATTGCTTATAATTTTCAGTCGCAAGTATTTTAAAAAAAAAATGTTAACTATTTCAATTATATTATATACGTTGAACATATTCATTTATTTGTTTAAAATATAATAATTTTAAATTTTATTTCCATATTTTTCTGACATAATCACGTTTTTTTATGTAGCATGTTACATCGAGCTATGTTGTACGAAGGGAAATGCCTAAAACGACGTATATACACCGACGGTGAAGTTAACTATTTCATTCGCTACACGGAGTGGAAAAAAAAATGGGACGAACACGTCCACAATGACCGTGTTTTGCCCGTTAACGATTTCACTATGAACCACATGAAAACGCTCCTAGCACAACATCAATAATTGGTTTGCTGTACAGCGGTATCCACACTTCTGTATAAAGCCGTATATGTATACTCCGCGTATAACACATACGACCGTAACGCACTGTTAAAAACGTCAATCATTATAAACAAGCTGGACAGTGCACAGGAAGATCCCTACTGGCCATAACATATGAATCTCAGAAAAAGTACAAATTGTAAGAAACTTTTTTTTTTATTTTAATATTTTAGTTTTTACTTGAGTAAAAACCAAATAAGCCATTTAAAGTCTACGGTAGCCGAAGTTTCTAGACTAATGCAGTATATATTAAAGTAAGTAGGTTACCTACCTACTTAGGTATAATATTTACCCTAAGAGGTTGTCTAAAATTTGAATGTGTACCAGAAATAATAATAATAATGTATGAGAATAGGTAAGAGCGGGAAATACAACAGATAAGATTTCAGGAAAACGTCGGTAGTCGTTTTTTATAAACAGTATGTGGTTAAAGGTAAGTTATGATATGAATTTAGGTACTAAACGAACATTGTTAATGTTTTGTACATTACTGTGATTGATTATAGAAATTATGTATAAAATTATATATTTTTCCTTTATAATAACTATACGGTTTTTTTTGTTTTTTTTGCTTATTCCGGGCCTTGTAGGCCTATCACCGCTTTCACTACACCTCTCCATGCCTCCCTGTCCTTAGCCAGTTGTTCTCCATCTCTTATTCCCAAGAGCTTGTAGTCTTCCCTAACTCGGTCAATCCACGGCTCTCTTGGCCGTCGTCGGTCATTTTTTGTCTAGTTTCCCTAATGGGATCTCATGTATTGTTTGGCTCCGCTCTCCATAGGTGGCCCAGCTTAAAGCTAAGCTTTAAGCTTCTTGCTTTTGCTTTTTAGAATTCCAACTATGTCTGGCTCTTTGAATATTGCTCTCAGCTCTGCATTCGTTTTTCATTCGTATGTATTCTCCTCCTCGTTTCTTCTAGGATCATGGATTTTACGTAGGATTTTCCTTTCAAATACTATTTATTTACATGCATACGGAACTACAGGTCTAATAAGCACTTTATAAAGTCTTAGTTTGTTAATTTTGGACAGTAACCTTGACTTAAATAATGGTCTAATGACTGCTTGATTTTTTGAAGGGTATTGCTTATAATTTTCAGTCGCAAGTATTTTAAAAAAAAAATGTTAACTATTTCAATTATATTATATACGTTGAACATATTCATTTATTTGTTTAAAATATAATAATTTTAAATTTTATTTCCATATTTTTCTGACATAATCACGTTTTTTTATGTAGCATGTTACATCGAGCTATGTTGTACGAAGGGAAATGCCTAAAACGACGTATATACACCGACGGTGAAGTTAACTATTTCATTCGCTACACGGAGTGGAAAAAAAAATGGGACGAACACGTCCACAATGACCGTGTTTTGCCCGTTAACGATTTCACTATGAACCACATGAAAACGCTCCTAGCACAACATCAATAATTGGTTTGCTGTACAGCGGTATCCACACTTCTGTATAAAGCCGTATATGTATACTCCGCGTATAACACATACGACCGTAACGCACTGTTAAAAACGTCAATCATTATAAACAAGCTGGACAGTGCACAGGAAGATCCCTACTGGCCATAACATATGAATCTCAGAAAAAGTACAAATTGTAAGAAACTTTTTTTTTTATTTTAATATTTTAGTTTTTACTTGAGTAAAAACCAAATAAGCCATTTAAAGTCTACGGTAGCCGAAGTTTCTAGACTAATGCAGTATATATTAAAGTAAGTAGGTTACCTACCTACTTAGGTATAATATTTACCCTAAGAGGTTGTCTAAAATTTGAATGTGTACCAGAAATAATAATAATAATGTATGAGAATAGGTAAGAGCGGGAAATACAACAGATAAGATTTCAGGAAAACGTCGGTAGTCGTTTTTTATAAACAGTATGTGGTTAAAGGTAAGTTATGATATGAATTTAGGTACTAAACGAACATTGTTAATGTTTTGTACATTACTGTGATTGATTATAGAAATTATGTATAAAATTATATATTTTTCCTTTATAATAACTATACGGTTTTTTTTGTTTTTTTTGCTTATTCCGGGCCTTGTAGGCCTATCACCGCTTTCACTACACCTCTCCATGCCTCCCTGTCCTTAGCCAGTTGTTCTCCATCTCTTATTCCCAAGAGCTTGTAGTCTTCCCTAACTCGGTCAATCCACGGCTCTCTTGGCCGTCGTCGGTCATTTTTTGTCTAGTTTCCCTAATGGGATCTCATGTATTGTTTGGCTCCGCTCTCCATAGGTGGCCCAGCTTAAAGCTAAGCTTTAAGCTTCTTGCTTTTGCTTTTTAGAATTCCAACTATGTCTGGCTCTTTGAATATTGCTCTCAGCTCTGCATTCGTTTTTCATTCGTATGTATTCTCCTCCTCGTTTCTTCTAGGATCATGGATTTTACGTAGGATTTTCCTTTCAAATACTATTTATTTACATGCATACGGAACTACAGGTCTAATAAGCACTTTATAAAGTCTTAGTTTGTTAATTTTGGACAGTAACCTTGACTTAAATAATGGTCTAATGACTGCTTGATTTTTTGAAGGGTATTGCTTATAATTTTCAGTCGCAAGTATTTTAAAAAAAAAATGTTAACTATTTCAATTATATTATATACGTTGAACATATTCATTTATTTGTTTAAAATATAATAATTTTAAATTTTATTTCCATATTTTTCTGACATAATCACGTTTTTTTATGTAGCATGTTACATCGAGCTATGTTGTACGAAGGGAAATGCCTAAAACGACGTATATACACCGACGGTGAAGTTAACTATTTCATTCGCTACACGGAGTGGAAAAAAAAATGGGACGAACACGTCCACAATGACCGTGTTTTGCCCGTTAACGATTTCACTATGAACCACATGAAAACGCTCCTAGCACAACATCAATAATTGGTTTGCTGTACAGCGGTATCCACACTTCTGTATAAAGCCGTATATGTATACTCCGCGTATAACACATACGACCGTAACGCACTGTTAAAAACGTCAATCATTATAAACAAGCTGGACAGTGCACAGGAAGATCCCTACTGGCCATAACATATGAATCTCAGAAAAAGTACAAATTGTAAGAAACTTTTTTTTTTATTTTAATATTTTAGTTTTTACTTGAGTAAAAACCAAATAAGCCATTTAAAGTCTACGGTAGCCGAAGTTTCTAGACTAATGCAGTATATATTAAAGTAAGTAGGTTACCTACCTACTTAGGTATAATATTTACCCTAAGAGGTTGTCTAAAATTTGAATGTGTACCAGAAATAATAATAATAATGTATGAGAATAGGTAAGAGCGGGAAATACAACAGATAAGATTTCAGGAAAACGTCGGTAGTCGTTTTTTATAAACAGTATGTGGTTAAAGGTAAGTTATGATATGAATTTAGGTACTAAACGAACATTGTTAATGTTTTGTACATTACTGTGATTGATTATAGAAATTATGTATAAAATTATATATTTTTCCTTTATAATAACTATACGGTTTTTTTTGTTTTTTTTGCTTATTCCGGGCCTTGTAGGCCTATCACCGCTTTCACTACACCTCTCCATGCCTCCCTGTCCTTAGCCAGTTGTTCTCCATCTCTTATTCCCAAGAGCTTGTAGTCTTCCCTAACTCGGTCAATCCACGGCTCTCTTGGCCGTCGTCGGTCATTTTTTGTCTAGTTTCCCTAATGGGATCTCATGTATTGTTTGGCTCCGCTCTCCATAGGTGGCCCAGCTTAAAGCTAAGCTTTAAGCTTCTTGCTTTTGCTTTTTAGAATTCCAACTATGTCTGGCTCTTTGAATATTGCTCTCAGCTCTGCATTCGTTTTTCATTCGTATGTATTCTCCTCCTCGTTTCTTCTAGGATCATGGATTTTACGTAGGATTTTCCTTTCAAATACTATTTATTTACATGCATACGGAACTACAGGTCTAATAAGCACTTTATAAAGTCTTAGTTTGTTAATTTTGGACAGTAACCTTGACTTAAATAATGGTCTAATGACTGCTTGATTTTTTGAAGGGTATTGCTTATAATTTTCAGTCGCAAGTATTTTAAAAAAAAAATGTTAACTATTTCAATTATATTATATACGTTGAACATATTCATTTATTTGTTTAAAATATAATAATTTTAAATTTTATTTCCATATTTTTCTGACATAATCACGTTTTTTTATGTAGCATGTTACATCGAGCTATGTTGTACGAAGGGAAATGCCTAAAACGACGTATATACACCGACGGTGAAGTTAACTATTTCATTCGCTACACGGAGTGGAAAAAAAAATGGGACGAACACGTCCACAATGACCGTGTTTTGCCCGTTAACGATTTCACTATGAACCACATGAAAACGCTCCTAGCACAACATCAATAATTGGTTTGCTGTACAGCGGTATCCACACTTCTGTATAAAGCCGTATATGTATACTCCGCGTATAACACATACGACCGTAACGCACTGTTAAAAACGTCAATCATTATAAACAAGCTGGACAGTGCACAGGAAGATCCCTACTGGCCATAACATATGAATCTCAGAAAAAGTACAAATTGTAAGAAACTTTTTTTTTTATTTTAATATTTTAGTTTTTACTTGAGTAAAAACCAAATAAGCCATTTAAAGTCTACGGTAGCCGAAGTTTCTAGACTAATGCAGTATATATTAAAGTAAGTAGGTTACCTACCTACTTAGGTATAATATTTACCCTAAGAGGTTGTCTAAAATTTGAATGTGTACCAGAAATAATAATAATAATGTATGAGAATAGGTAAGAGCGGGAAATACAACAGATAAGATTTCAGGAAAACGTCGGTAGTCGTTTTTTATAAACAGTATGTGGTTAAAGGTAAGTTATGATATGAATTTAGGTACTAAACGAACATTGTTAATGTTTTGTACATTACTGTGATTGATTATAGAAATTATGTATAAAATTATATATTTTTCCTTTATAATAACTATACGGTTTTTTTTGTTTTTTTTGCTTATTCCGGGCCTTGTAGGCCTATCACCGCTTTCACTACACCTCTCCATGCCTCCCTGTCCTTAGCCAGTTGTTCTCCATCTCTTATTCCCAAGAGCTTGTAGTCTTCCCTAACTCGGTCAATCCACGGCTCTCTTGGCCGTCGTCGGTCATTTTTTGTCTAGTTTCCCTAATGGGATCTCATGTATTGTTTGGCTCCGCTCTCCATAGGTGGCCCAGCTTAAAGCTAAGCTTTAAGCTTCTTGCTTTTGCTTTTTAGAATTCCAACTATGTCTGGCTCTTTGAATATTGCTCTCAGCTCTGCATTCGTTTTTCATTCGTATGTATTCTCCTCCTCGTTTCTTCTAGGATCATGGATTTTACGTAGGATTTTCCTTTCAAATACTATTTATTTACATGCATACGGAACTACAGGTCTAATAAGCACTTTATAAAGTCTTAGTTTGTTAATTTTGGACAGTAACCTTGACTTAAATAATGGTCTAATGACTGCTTGATTTTTTGAAGGGTATTGCTTATAATTTTCAGTCGCAAGTATTTTAAAAAAAAAATGTTAACTATTTCAATTATATTATATACGTTGAACATATTCATTTATTTGTTTAAAATATAATAATTTTAAATTTTATTTCCATATTTTTCTGACATAATCACGTTTTTTTATGTAGCATGTTACATCGAGCTATGTTGTACGAAGGGAAATGCCTAAAACGACGTATATACACCGACGGTGAAGTTAACTATTTCATTCGCTACACGGAGTGGAAAAAAAAATGGGACGAACACGTCCACAATGACCGTGTTTTGCCCGTTAACGATTTCACTATGAACCACATGAAAACGCTCCTAGCACAACATCAATAATTGGTTTGCTGTACAGCGGTATCCACACTTCTGTATAAAGCCGTATATGTATACTCCGCGTATAACACATACGACCGTAACGCACTGTTAAAAACGTCAATCATTATAAACAAGCTGGACAGTGCACAGGAAGATCCCTACTGGCCATAACATATGAATCTCAGAAAAAGTACAAATTGTAAGAAACTTTTTTTTTTATTTTAATATTTTAGTTTTTACTTGAGTAAAAACCAAATAAGCCATTTAAAGTCTACGGTAGCCGAAGTTTCTAGACTAATGCAGTATATATTAAAGTAAGTAGGTTACCTACCTACTTAGGTATAATATTTACCCTAAGAGGTTGTCTAAAATTTGAATGTGTACCAGAAATAATAATAATAATGTATGAGAATAGGTAAGAGCGGGAAATACAACAGATAAGATTTCAGGAAAACGTCGGTAGTCGTTTTTTATAAACAGTATGTGGTTAAAGGTAAGTTATGATATGAATTTAGGTACTAAACGAACATTGTTAATGTTTTGTACATTACTGTGATTGATTATAGAAATTATGTATAAAATTATATATTTTTCCTTTATAATAACTATACGGTTTTTTTTGTTTTTTTTGCTTATTCCGGGCCTTGTAGGCCTATCACCGCTTTCACTACACCTCTCCATGCCTCCCTGTCCTTAGCCAGTTGTTCTCCATCTCTTATTCCCAAGAGCTTGTAGTCTTCCCTAACTCGGTCAATCCACGGCTCTCTTGGCCGTCGTCGGTCATTTTTTGTCTAGTTTCCCTAATGGGATCTCATGTATTGTTTGGCTCCGCTCTCCATAGGTGGCCCAGCTTAAAGCTAAGCTTTAAGCTTCTTGCTTTTGCTTTTTAGAATTCCAACTATGTCTGGCTCTTTGAATATTGCTCTCAGCTCTGCATTCGTTTTTCATTCGTATGTATTCTCCTCCTCGTTTCTTCTAGGATCATGGATTTTACGTAGGATTTTCCTTTCAAATACTATTTATTTACATGCATACGGAACTACAGGTCTAATAAGCACTTTATAAAGTCTTAGTTTGTTAATTTTGGACAGTAACCTTGACTTAAATAATGGTCTAATGACTGCTTGATTTTTTGAAGGGTATTGCTTATAATTTTCAGTCGCAAGTATTTTAAAAAAAAAATGTTAACTATTTCAATTATATTATATACGTTGAACATATTCATTTATTTGTTTAAAATATAATAATTTTAAATTTTATTTCCATATTTTTCTGACATAATCACGTTTTTTTATGTAGCATGTTACATCGAGCTATGTTGTACGAAGGGAAATGCCTAAAACGACGTATATACACCGACGGTGAAGTTAACTATTTCATTCGCTACACGGAGTGGAAAAAAAAATGGGACGAACACGTCCACAATGACCGTGTTTTGCCCGTTAACGATTTCACTATGAACCACATGAAAACGCTCCTAGCACAACATCAATAATTGGTTTGCTGTACAGCGGTATCCACACTTCTGTATAAAGCCGTATATGTATACTCCGCGTATAACACATACGACCGTAACGCACTGTTAAAAACGTCAATCATTATAAACAAGCTGGACAGTGCACAGGAAGATCCCTACTGGCCATAACATATGAATCTCAGAAAAAGTACAAATTGTAAGAAACTTTTTTTTTTATTTTAATATTTTAGTTTTTACTTGAGTAAAAACCAAATAAGCCATTTAAAGTCTACGGTAGCCGAAGTTTCTAGACTAATGCAGTATATATTAAAGTAAGTAGGTTACCTACCTACTTAGGTATAATATTTACCCTAAGAGGTTGTCTAAAATTTGAATGTGTACCAGAAATAATAATAATAATGTATGAGAATAGGTAAGAGCGGGAAATACAACAGATAAGATTTCAGGAAAACGTCGGTAGTCGTTTTTTATAAACAGTATGTGGTTAAAGGTAAGTTATGATATGAATTTAGGTACTAAACGAACATTGTTAATGTTTTGTACATTACTGTGATTGATTATAGAAATTATGTATAAAATTATATATTTTTCCTTTATAATAACTATACGGTTTTTTTTGTTTTGCTTATTCCGGGCCTTGTAGGCCTATCACCGCTTTCACTACACCTCTCCATGCCTCCCTGTCCTTAGCCAGTTGTTCTCCATCTCTTATTCCCAAGAGCTTGTAGTCTTCCCTAACTCGGTCAATCCACGGCTCTCTTGGCCGTCGTCGGTCATTTTTTGTCTAGTTTCCCTAATGGGATCTCATGTATTGTTTGGCTCCGCTCTCCATAGGTGGCCCAGCTTAAAGCTAAGCTTTAAGCTTCTTGCTTTTGCTTTTTAGAATTCCAACTATGTCTGGCTCTTTGAATATTGCTCTCAGCTCTGCATTCGTTTTTCATTCGTATGTATTCTCCTCCTCGTTTCTTCTAGGATCATGGATTTTACGTAGGATTTTCCTTTCAAATACTATTTATTTACATGCATACGGAACTACAGGTCTAATAAGCACTTTATAAAGTCTTAGTTTGTTAATTTTGGACAGTAACCTTGACTTAAATAATGGTCTAATGACTGCTTGATTTTTTGAAGGGTATTGCTTATAATTTTCAGTCGCAAGTATTTTAAAAAAAAAATGTTAACTATTTCAATTATATTATATACGTTGAACATATTCATTTATTTGTTTAAAATATAATAATTTTAAATTTTATTTCCATATTTTTCTGACATAATCACGTTTTTTTATGTAGCATGTTACATCGAGCTATGTTGTACGAAGGGAAATGCCTAAAACGACGTATATACACCGACGGTGAAGTTAACTATTTCATTCGCTACACGGAGTGGAAAAAAAAATGGGACGAACACGTCCACAATGACCGTGTTTTGCCCGTTAACGATTTCACTATGAACCACATGAAAACGCTCCTAGCACAACATCAATAATTGGTTTGCTGTACAGCGGTATCCACACTTCTGTATAAAGCCGTATATGTATACTCCGCGTATAACACATACGACCGTAACGCACTGTTAAAAACGTCAATCATTATAAACAAGCTGGACAGTGCACAGGAAGATCCCTACTGGCCATAACATATGAATCTCAGAAAAAGTACAAATTGTAAGAAACTTTTTTTTTTATTTTAATATTTTAGTTTTTACTTGAGTAAAAACCAAATAAGCCATTTAAAGTCTACGGTAGCCGAAGTTTCTAGACTAATGCAGTATATATTAAAGTAAGTAGGTTACCTACCTACTTAGGTATAATATTTACCCTAAGAGGTTGTCTAAAATTTGAATGTGTACCAGAAATAATAATAATAATGTATGAGAATAGGTAAGAGCGGGAAATACAACAGATAAGATTTCAGGAAAACGTCGGTAGTCGTTTTTTATAAACAGTATGTGGTTAAAGGTAAGTTATGATATGAATTTAGGTACTAAACGAACATTGTTAATGTTTTGTACATTACTGTGATTGATTATAGAAATTATGTATAAAATTATATATTTTTCCTTTATAATAACTATACGGTTTTTTTTGTTTTTTTTGCTTATTCCGGGCCTTGTAGGCCTATCACCGCTTTCACTACACCTCTCCATGCCTCCCTGTCCTTAGCCAGTTGTTCTCCATCTCTTATTCCCAAGAGCTTGTAGTCTTCCCTAACTCGGTCAATCCACGGCTCTCTTGGCCGTCGTCGGTCATTTTTTGTCTAGTTTCCCTAATGGGATCTCATGTATTGTTTGGCTCCGCTCTCCATAGGTGGCCCAGCTTAAAGCTAAGCTTTAAGCTTCTTGCTTTTGCTTTTTAGAATTCCAACTATGTCTGGCTCTTTGAATATTGCTCTCAGCTCTGCATTCGTTTTTCATTCGTATGTATTCTCCTCCTCGTTTCTTCTAGGATCATGGATTTTACGTAGGATTTTCCTTTCAAATACTATTTATTTACATGCATACGGAACTACAGGTCTAATAAGCACTTTATAAAGTCTTAGTTTGTTAATTTTGGACAGTAACCTTGACTTAAATAATGGTCTAATGACTGCTTGATTTTTTGAAGGGTATTGCTTATAATTTTCAGTCGCAAGTATTTTAAAAAAAAAATGTTAACTATTTCAATTATATTATATACGTTGAACATATTCATTTATTTGTTTAAAATATAATAATTTTAAATTTTATTTCCATATTTTTCTGACATAATCACGTTTTTTTATGTAGCATGTTACATCGAGCTATGTTGTACGAAGGGAAATGCCTAAAACGACGTATATACACCGACGGTGAAGTTAACTATTTCATTCGCTACACGGAGTGGAAAAAAAAATGGGACGAACACGTCCACAATGACCGTGTTTTGCCCGTTAACGATTTCACTATGAACCACATGAAAACGCTCCTAGCACAACATCAATAATTGGTTTGCTGTACAGCGGTATCCACACTTCTGTATAAAGCCGTATATGTATACTCCGCGTATAACACATACGACCGTAACGCACTGTTAAAAACGTCAATCATTATAAACAAGCTGGACAGTGCACAGGAAGATCCCTACTGGCCATAACATATGAATCTCAGAAAAAGTACAAATTGTAAGAAACTTTTTTTTTTATTTTAATATTTTAGTTTTTACTTGAGTAAAAACCAAATAAGCCATTTAAAGTCTACGGTAGCCGAAGTTTCTAGACTAATGCAGTATATATTAAAGTAAGTAGGTTACCTACCTACTTAGGTATAATATTTACCCTAAGAGGTTGTCTAAAATTTGAATGTGTACCAGAAATAATAATAATAATGTATGAGAATAGGTAAGAGCGGGAAATACAACAGATAAGATTTCAGGAAAACGTCGGTAGTCGTTTTTTATAAACAGTATGTGGTTAAAGGTAAGTTATGATATGAATTTAGGTACTAAACGAACATTGTTAATGTTTTGTACATTACTGTGATTGATTATAGAAATTATGTATAAAATTATATATTTTTCCTTTATAATAACTATACGGTTTTTTTTGTTTTTTTTGCTTATTCCGGGCCTTGTAGGCCTATCACCGCTTTCACTACACCTCTCCATGCCTCCCTGTCCTTAGCCAGTTGTTCTCCATCTCTTATTCCCAAGAGCTTGTAGTCTTCCCTAACTCGGTCAATCCACGGCTCTCTTGGCCGTCGTCGGTCATTTTTTGTCTAGTTTCCCTAATGGGATCTCATGTATTGTTTGGCTCCGCTCTCCATAGGTGGCCCAGCTTAAAGCTAA
The DNA here is from genome assembly GCF_023614345.1 of Adelges cooleyi. NCBI lineage: Eukaryota > Metazoa > Arthropoda > Insecta > Hemiptera > Adelgidae > Adelges > Adelges cooleyi. The sequence goes on along the minus strand of NW_026095849.1, from coordinate 151,520 downwards.
GCTTTAAGCTTCTTGCTTTTGCTTTTTAGAATTCCAACTATGTCTGGCTCTTTGAATATTGCTCTCAGCTCTGCATTCGTTTTTCATTCGTATGTATTCTCCTCCTCGTTTCTTCTAGGATCATGGATTTTACGTAGGATTTTCCTTTCAAATACTATTTATTTACATGCATACGGAACTACAGGTCTAATAAGCACTTTATAAAGTCTTAGTTTGTTAATTTTGGACAGTAACCTTGACTTAAATAATGGTCTAATGACTGCTTGATTTTTTGAAGGGTATTGCTTATAATTTTCAGTCGCAAGTATTTTAAAAAAAAAATGTTAACTATTTCAATTATATTATATACGTTGAACATATTCATTTATTTGTTTAAAATATAATAATTTTAAATTTTATTTCCATATTTTTCTGACATAATCACGTTTTTTTATGTAGCATGTTACATCGAGCTATGTTGTACGAAGGGAAATGCCTAAAACGACGTATATACACCGACGGTGAAGTTAACTATTTCATTCGCTACACGGAGTGGAAAAAAAAATGGGACGAACACGTCCACAATGACCGTGTTTTGCCCGTTAACGATTTCACTATGAACCACATGAAAACGCTCCTAGCACAACATCAATAATTGGTTTGCTGTACAGCGGTATCCACACTTCTGTATAAAGCCGTATATGTATACTCCGCGTATAACACATACGACCGTAACGCACTGTTAAAAACGTCAATCATTATAAACAAGCTGGACAGTGCACAGGAAGATCCCTACTGGCCATAACATATGAATCTCAGAAAAAGTACAAATTGTAAGAAACTTTTTTTTTTATTTTAATATTTTAGTTTTTACTTGAGTAAAAACCAAATAAGCCATTTAAAGTCTACGGTAGCCGAAGTTTCTAGACTAATGCAGTATATATTAAAGTAAGTAGGTTACCTACCTACTTAGGTATAATATTTACCCTAAGAGGTTGTCTAAAATTTGAATGTGTACCAGAAATAATAATAATAATGTATGAGAATAGGTAAGAGCGGGAAATACAACAGATAAGATTTCAGGAAAACGTCGGTAGTCGTTTTTTATAAACAGTATGTGGTTAAAGGTAAGTTATGATATGAATTTAGGTACTAAACGAACATTGTTAATGTTTTGTACATTACTGTGATTGATTATAGAAATTATGTATAAAATTATATATTTTTCCTTTATAATAACTATACGGTTTTTTTTGTTTTTTTTGCTTATTCCGGGCCTTGTAGGCCTATCACCGCTTTCACTACACCTCTCCATGCCTCCCTGTCCTTAGCCAGTTGTTCTCCATCTCTTATTCCCAAGAGCTTGTAGTCTTCCCTAACTCGGTCAATCCACGGCTCTCTTGGCCGTCGTCGGTCATTTTTTGTCTAGTTTCCCTAATGGGATCTCATGTATTGTTTGGCTCCGCTCTCCATAGGTGGCCCAGCTTAAAGCTAAGCTTTAAGCTTCTTGCTTTTGCTTTTTAGAATTCCAACTATGTCTGGCTCTTTGAATATTGCTCTCAGCTCTGCATTCGTTTTTCATTCGTATGTATTCTCCTCCTCGTTTCTTCTAGGATCATGGATTTTACGTAGGATTTTCCTTTCAAATACTATTTATTTACATGCATACGGAACTACAGGTCTAATAAGCACTTTATAAAGTCTTAGTTTGTTAATTTTGGACAGTAACCTTGACTTAAATAATGGTCTAATGACTGCTTGATTTTTTGAAGGGTATTGCTTATAATTTTCAGTCGCAAGTATTTTAAAAAAAAAATGTTAACTATTTCAATTATATTATATACGTTGAACATATTCATTTATTTGTTTAAAATATAATAATTTTAAATTTTATTTCCATATTTTTCTGACATAATCACGTTTTTTTATGTAGCATGTTACATCGAGCTATGTTGTACGAAGGGAAATGCCTAAAACGACGTATATACACCGACGGTGAAGTTAACTATTTCATTCGCTACACGGAGTGGAAAAAAAAATGGGACGAACACGTCCACAATGACCGTGTTTTGCCCGTTAACGATTTCACTATGAACCACATGAAAACGCTCCTAGCACAACATCAATAATTGGTTTGCTGTACAGCGGTATCCACACTTCTGTATAAAGCCGTATATGTATACTCCGCGTATAACACATACGACCGTAACGCACTGTTAAAAACGTCAATCATTATAAACAAGCTGGACAGTGCACAGGAAGATCCCTACTGGCCATAACATATTAATCTCAGAAAAAGTACAAATTGTAAGAAACTTTTTTTTTTATTTTAATATTTTAGTTTTTACTTGAGTAAAAACCAAATAAGCCATTTAAAGTCTACGGTAGCCGAAGTTTCTAGACTAATGCAGTATATATTAAAGTAAGTAGGTTACCTACCTACTTAGGTATAATATTTACCCTAAGAGGTTGTCTAAAATTTGAATGTGTACCAGAAATAATAATAATAATGTATGAGAATAGGTAAGAGCGGGAAATACAACAGATAAGATTTCAGGAAAACGTCGGTAGTCGTTTTTTATAAACAGTATGTGGTTAAAGGTAAGTTATGATATGAATTTAGGTACTAAACGAACATTGTTAATGTTTTGTACATTACTGTGATTGATTATAGAAATTATGTATAAAATTATATATTTTTCCTTTATAATAACTATACGGTTTTTTTTGTTTTTTTTGCTTATTCCGGGCCTTGTAGGCCTATCACCGCTTTCACTACACCTCTCCATGCCTCCCTGTCCTTAGCCAGTTGTTCTCCATCTCTTATTCCCAAGAGCTTGTAGTCTTCCCTAACTCGGTCAATCCACGGCTCTCTTGGCCGTCGTCGGTCATTTTTTGTCTAGTTTCCCTAATGGGATCTCATGTATTGTTTGGCTCCGCTCTCCATAGGTGGCCCAGCTTAAAGCTAAGCTTTAAGCTTCTTGCTTTTGCTTTTTAGAATTCCAACTATGTCTGGCTCTTTGAATATTGCTCTCAGCTCTGCATTCGTTTTTCATTCGTATGTATTCTCCTCCTCGTTTCTTCTAGGATCATGGATTTTACGTAGGATTTTCCTTTCAAATACTATTTATTTACATGCATACGGAACTACAGGTCTAATAAGCACTTTATAAAGTCTTAGTTTGTTAATTTTGGACAGTAACCTTGACTTAAATAATGGTCTAATGACTGCTTGATTTTTTGAAGGGTATTGCTTATAATTTTCAGTCGCAAGTATTTTAAAAAAAAAATGTTAACTATTTCAATTATATTATATACGTTGAACATATTCATTTATTTGTTTAAAATATAATAATTTTAAATTTTATTTCCATATTTTTCTGACATAATCACGTTTTTTTATGTAGCATGTTACATCGAGCTATGTTGTACGAAGGGAAATGCCTAAAACGACGTATATACACCGACGGTGAAGTTAACTATTTCATTCGCTACACGGAGTGGAAAAAAAAATGGGACGAACACGTCCACAATGACCGTGTTTTGCCCGTTAACGATTTCACTATGAACCACATGAAAACGCTCCTAGCACAACATCAATAATTGGTTTGCTGTACAGCGGTATCCACACTTCTGTATAAAGCCGTATATGTATACTCCGCGTATAACACATACGACCGTAACGCACTGTTAAAAACGTCAATCATTATAAACAAGCTGGACAGTGCACAGGAAGATCCCTACTGGCCATAACATATTAATCTCAGAAAAAGTACAAATTGTAAGAAACTTTTTTTTTTATTTTAATATTTTAGTTTTTACTTGAGTAAAAACCAAATAAGCCATTTAAAGTCTACGGTAGCCGAAGTTTCTAGACTAATGCAGTATATATTAAAGTAAGTAGGTTACCTACCTACTTAGGTATAATATTTACCCTAAGAGGTTGTCTAAAATTTGAATGTGTACCAGAAATAATAATAATAATGTATGAGAATAGGTAAGAGCGGGAAATACAACAGATAAGATTTCAGGAAAACGTCGGTAGTCGTTTTTTATAAACAGTATGTGGTTAAAGGTAAGTTATGATATGAATTTAGGTACTAAACGAACATTGTTAATGTTTTGTACATTACTGTGATTGATTATAGAAATTATGTATAAAATTATATATTTTTCCTTTATAATAACTATACGGTTTTTTTTGTTTTTTTTGCTTATTCCGGGCCTTGTAGGCCTATCACCGCTTTCACTACACCTCTCCATGCCTCCCTGTCCTTAGCCAGTTGTTCTCCATCTCTTATTCCCAAGAGCTTGTAGTCTTCCCTAACTCGGTCAATCCACGGCTCTCTTGGCCGTCGTCGGTCATTTTTTGTCTAGTTTCCCTAATGGGATCTCATGTATTGTTTGGCTCCGCTCTCCATAGGTGGCCCAGCTTAAAGCTAAGCTTTAAGCTTCTTGCTTTTGCTTTTTAGAATTCCAACTATGTCTGGCTCTTTGAATATTGCTCTCAGCTCTGCATTCGTTTTTCATTCGTATGTATTCTCCTCCTCGTTTCTTCTAGGATCATGGATTTTACGTAGGATTTTCCTTTCAAATACTATTTATTTACATGCATACGGAACTACAGGTCTAATAAGCACTTTATAAAGTCTTAGTTTGTTAATTTTGGACAGTAACCTTGACTTAAATAATGGTCTAATGACTGCTTGATTTTTTGAAGGGTATTGCTTATAATTTTCAGTCGCAAGTATTTTAAAAAAAAAATGTTAACTATTTCAATTATATTATATACGTTGAACATATTCATTTATTTGTTTAAAATATAATAATTTTAAATTTTATTTCCATATTTTTCTGACATAATCACGTTTTTTTATGTAGCATGTTACATCGAGCTATGTTGTACGAAGGGAAATGCCTAAAACGACGTATATACACCGACGGTGAAGTTAACTATTTCATTCGCTACACGGAGTGGAAAAAAAAATGGGACGAACACGTCCACAATGACCGTGTTTTGCCCGTTAACGATTTCACTATGAACCACATGAAAACGCTCCTAGCACAACATCAATAATTGGTTTGCTGTACAGCGGTATCCACACTTCTGTATAAAGCCGTATATGTATACTCCGCGTATAACACATACGACCGTAACGCACTGTTAAAAACGTCAATCATTATAAACAAGCTGGACAGTGCACAGGAAGATCCCTACTGGCCATAACATATGAATCTCAGAAAAAGTACAAATTGTAAGAAACTTTTTTTTTTATTTTAATATTTTAGTTTTTACTTGAGTAAAAACCAAATAAGCCATTTAAAGTCTACGGTAGCCGAAGTTTCTAGACTAATGCAGTATATATTAAAGTAAGTAGGTTACCTACCTACTTAGGTATAATATTTACCCTAAGAGGTTGTCTAAAATTTGAATGTGTACCAGAAATAATAATAATAATGTATGAGAATAGGTAAGAGCGGGAAATACAACAGATAAGATTTCAGGAAAACGTCGGTAGTCGTTTTTTATAAACAGTATGTGGTTAAAGGTAAGTTATGATATGAATTTAGGTACTAAACGAACATTGTTAATGTTTTGTACATTACTGTGATTGATTATAGAAATTATGTATAAAATTATATATTTTTCCTTTATAATAACTATACGGTTTTTTTTGTTTTTTTTGCTTATTCCGGGCCTTGTAGGCCTATCACCGCTTTCACTACACCTCTCCATGCCTCCCTGTCCTTAGCCAGTTGTTCTCCATCTCTTATTCCCAAGAGCTTGTAGTCTTCCCTAACTCGGTCAATCCACGGCTCTCTTGGCCGTCGTCGGTCATTTTTTGTCTAGTTTCCCTAATGGGATCTCATGTATTGTTTGGCTCCGCTCTCCATAGGTGGCCCAGCTTAAAGCTAAGCTTTAAGCTTCTTGCTTTTGCTTTTTAGAATTCCAACTATGTCTGGCTCTTTGAATATTGCTCTCAGCTCTGCATTCGTTTTTCATTCGTATGTATTCTCCTCCTCGTTTCTTCTAGGATCATGGATTTTACGTAGGATTTTCCTTTCAAATACTATTTATTTACATGCATACGGAACTACAGGTCTAATAAGCACTTTATAAAGTCTTAGTTTGTTAATTTTGGACAGTAACCTTGACTTAAATAATGGTCTAATGACTGCTTGATTTTTTGAAGGGTATTGCTTATAATTTTCAGTCGCAAGTATTTTAAAAAAAAAATGTTAACTATTTCAATTATATTATATACGTTGAACATATTCATTTATTTGTTTAAAATATAATAATTTTAAATTTTATTTCCATATTTTTCTGACATAATCACGTTTTTTTATGTAGCATGTTACATCGAGCTATGTTGTACGAAGGGAAATGCCTAAAACGACGTATATACACCGACGGTGAAGTTAACTATTTCATTCGCTACACGGAGTGGAAAAAAAAATGGGACGAACACGTCCACAATGACCGTGTTTTGCCCGTTAACGATTTCACTATGAACCACATGAAAACGCTCCTAGCACAACATCAATAATTGGTTTGCTGTACAGCGGTATCCACACTTCTGTATAAAGCCGTATATGTATACTCCGCGTATAACACATACGACCGTAACGCACTGTTAAAAACGTCAATCATTATAAACAAGCTGGACAGTGCACAGGAAGATCCCTACTGGCCATAACATATGAATCTCAGAAAAAGTACAAATTGTAAGAAACTTTTTTTTTTATTTTAATATTTTAGTTTTTACTTGAGTAAAAACCAAATAAGCCATTTAAAGTCTACGGTAGCCGAAGTTTCTAGACTAATGCAGTATATATTAAAGTAAGTAGGTTACCTACCTACTTAGGTATAATATTTACCCTAAGAGGTTGTCTAAAATTTGAATGTGTACCAGAAATAATAATAATAATGTATGAGAATAGGTAAGAGCGGGAAATACAACAGATAAGATTTCAGGAAAACGTCGGTAGTCGTTTTTTATAAACAGTATGTGGTTAAAGGTAAGTTATGATATGAATTTAGGTACTAAACGAACATTGTTAATGTTTTGTACATTACTGTGATTGATTATAGAAATTATGTATAAAATTATATATTTTTCCTTTATAATAACTATACGGTTTTTTTTGTTTTTTTTGCTTATTCCGGGCCTTGTAGGCCTATCACCGCTTTCACTACACCTCTCCATGCCTCCCTGTCCTTAGCCAGTTGTTCTCCATCTCTTATTCCCAAGAGCTTGTAGTCTTCCCTAACTCGGTCAATCCACGGCTCTCTTGGCCGTCGTCGGTCATTTTTTGTCTAGTTTCCCTAATGGGATCTCATGTATTGTTTGGCTCCGCTCTCCATAGGTGGCCCAGCTTAAAGCTAAGCTTTAAGCTTCTTGCTTTTGCTTTTTAGAATTCCAACTATGTCTGGCTCTTTGAATATTGCTCTCAGCTCTGCATTCGTTTTTCATTCGTATGTATTCTCCTCCTCGTTTCTTCTAGGATCATGGATTTTACGTAGGATTTTCCTTTCAAATACTATTTATTTACATGCATACGGAACTACAGGTCTAATAAGCACTTTATAAAGTCTTAGTTTGTTAATTTTGGACAGTAACCTTGACTTAAATAATGGTCTAATGACTGCTTGATTTTTTGAAGGGTATTGCTTATAATTTTCAGTCGCAAGTATTTTAAAAAAAAAATGTTAACTATTTCAATTATATTATATACGTTGAACATATTCATTTATTTGTTTAAAATATAATAATTTTAAATTTTATTTCCATATTTTTCTGACATAATCACGTTTTTTTATGTAGCATGTTACATCGAGCTATGTTGTACGAAGGGAAATGCCTAAAACGACGTATATACACCGACGGTGAAGTTAACTATTTCATTCGCTACACGGAGTGGAAAAAAAAATGGGACGAACACGTCCACAATGACCGTGTTTTGCCCGTTAACGATTTCACTATGAACCACATGAAAACGCTCCTAGCACAACATCAATAATTGGTTTGCTGTACAGCGGTATCCACACTTCTGTATAAAGCCGTATATGTATACTCCGCGTATAACACATACGACCGTAACGCACTGTTAAAAACGTCAATCATTATAAACAAGCTGGACAGTGCACAGGAAGATCCCTACTGGCCATAACATATGAATCTCAGAAAAAGTACAAATTGTAAGAAACTTTTTTTTTTATTTTAATATTTTAGTTTTTACTTGAGTAAAAACCAAATAAGCCATTTAAAGTCTACGGTAGCCGAAGTTTCTAGACTAATGCAGTATATATTAAAGTAAGTAGGTTACCTACCTACTTAGGTATAATATTTACCCTAAGAGGTTGTCTAAAATTTGAATGTGTACCAGAAATAATAATAATAATGTATGAGAATAGGTAAGAGCGGGAAATACAACAGATAAGATTTCAGGAAAACGTCGGTAGTCGTTTTTTATAAACAGTATGTGGTTAAAGGTAAGTTATGATATGAATTTAGGTACTAAACGAACATTGTTAATGTTTTGTACATTACTGTGATTGATTATAGAAATTATGTATAAAATTATATATTTTTCCTTTATAATAACTATACGGTTTTTTTTGTTTTTTTTGCTTATTCCGGGCCTTGTAGGCCTATCACCGCTTTCACTACACCTCTCCATGCCTCCCTGTCCTTAGCCAGTTGTTCTCCATCTCTTATTCCCAAGAGCTTGTAGTCTTCCCTAACTCGGTCAATCCACGGCTCTCTTGGCCGTCGTCGGTCATTTTTTGTCTAGTTTCCCTAATGGGATCTCATGTATTGTTTGGCTCCGCTCTCCATAGGTGGCCCAGCTTAAAGCTAAGCTTTAAGCTTCTTGCTTTTGCTTTTTAGAATTCCAACTATGTCTGGCTCTTTGAATATTGCTCTCAGCTCTGCATTCGTTTTTCATTCGTATGTATTCTCCTCCTCGTTTCTTCTAGGATCATGGATTTTACGTAGGATTTTCCTTTCAAATACTATTTATTTACATGCATACGGAACTACAGGTCTAATAAGCACTTTATAAAGTCTTAGTTTGTTAATTTTGGACAGTAACCTTGACTTAAATAATGGTCTAATGACTGCTTGATTTTTTGAAGGGTATTGCTTATAATTTTCAGTCGCAAGTATTTTAAAAAAAAAATGTTAACTATTTCAATTATATTATATACGTTGAACATATTCATTTATTTGTTTAAAATATAATAATTTTAAATTTTATTTCCATATTTTTCTGACATAATCACGTTTTTTTATGTAGCATGTTACATCGAGCTATGTTGTACGAAGGGAAATGCCTAAAACGACGTATATACACCGACGGTGAAGTTAACTATTTCATTCGCTACACGGAGTGGAAAAAAAAATGGGACGAACACGTCCACAATGACCGTGTTTTGCCCGTTAACGATTTCACTATGAACCACATGAAAACGCTCCTAGCACAACATCAATAATTGGTTTGCTGTACAGCGGTATCCACACTTCTGTATAAAGCCGTATATGTATACTCCGCGTATAACACATACGACCGTAACGCACTGTTAAAAACGTCAATCATTATAAACAAGCTGGACAGTGCACAGGAAGATCCCTACTGGCCATAACATATTAATCTCAGAAAAAGTACAAATTGTAAGAAACTTTTTTTTTTATTTTAATATTTTAGTTTTTACTTGAGTAAAAACCAAATAAGCCATTTAAAGTCTACGGTAGCCGAAGTTTCTAGACTAATGCAGTATATATTAAAGTAAGTAGGTTACCTACCTACTTAGGTATAATATTTACCCTAAGAGGTTGTCTAAAATTTGAATGTGTACCAGAAATAATAATAATAATGTATGAGAATAGGTAAGAGCGGGAAATACAACAGATAAGATTTCAGGAAAACGTCGGTAGTCGTTTTTTATAAACAGTATGTGGTTAAAGGTAAGTTATGATATGAATTTAGGTACTAAACGAACATTGTTAATGTTTTGTACATTACTGTGATTGATTATAGAAATTATGTATAAAATTATATATTTTTCCTTTATAATAACTATACGGTTTTTTTTGTTTTTTTTGCTTATTCCGGGCCTTGTAGGCCTATCACCGCTTTCACTACACCTCTCCATGCCTCCCTGTCCTTAGCCAGTTGTTCTCCATCTCTTATTCCCAAGAGCTTGTAGTCTTCCCTAACTCGGTCAATCCACGGCTCTCTTGGCCGTCGTCGGTCATTTTTTGTCTAGTTTCCCTAATGGGATCTCATGTATTGTTTGGCTCCGCTCTCCATAGGTGGCCCAGCTTAAAGCTAAGCTTTAAGCTTCTTGCTTTTGCTTTTTAGAATTCCAACTATGTCTGGCTCTTTGAATATTGCTCTCAGCTCTGCATTCGTTTTTCATTCGTATGTATTCTCCTCCTCGTTTCTTCTAGGATCATGGATTTTACGTAGGATTTTCCTTTCAAATACTATTTATTTACATGCATACGGAACTACAGGTCTAATAAGCACTTTATAAAGTCTTAGTTTGTTAATTTTGGACAGTAACCTTGACTTAAATAATGGTCTAATGACTGCTTGATTTTTTGAAGGGTATTGCTTATAATTTTCAGTCGCAAGTATTTTAAAAAAAAAATGTTAACTATTTCAATTATATTATATACGTTGAACATATTCATTTATTTGTTTAAAATATAATAATTTTAAATTTTATTTCCATATTTTTCTGACATAATCACGTTTTTTTATGTAGCATGTTACATCGAGCTATGTTGTACGAAGGGAAATGCCTAAAACGACGTATATACACCGACGGTGAAGTTAACTATTTCATTCGCTACACGGAGTGGAAAAAAAAATGGGACGAACACGTCCACAATGACCGTGTTTTGCCCGTTAACGATTTCACTATGAACCACATGAAAACGCTCCTAGCACAACATCAATAATTGGTTTGCTGTACAGCGGTATCCACACTTCTGTATAAAGCCGTATATGTATACTCCGCGTATAACACATACGACCGTAACGCACTGTTAAAAACGTCAATCATTATAAACAAGCTGGACAGTGCACAGGAAGATCCCTACTGGCCATAACATATTAATCTCAGAAAAAGTACAAATTGTAAGAAACTTTTTTTTTATTTTAATATTTTAGTTTTTACTTGAGTAAAAACCAAATAAGCCATTTAAAGTCTACGGTAGCCGAAGTTTCTAGACTAATGCAGTATATATTAAAGTAAGTAGGTTACCTACCTACTTAGGTATAATATTTACCCTAAGAGGTTGTCTAAAATTTGAATGTGTACCAGAAATAATAATAATAATGTATGAGAATAGGTAAGAGCGGGAAATACAACAGATAAGATTTCAGGAAAACGTCGGTAGTCGTTTTTTATAAACAGTATGTGGTTAAAGGTAAGTTATGATATGAATTTAGGTACTAAACGAACATTGTTAATGTTTTGTACATTACTGTGATTGATTATAGAAATTATGTATAAAATTATATATTTTTCCTTTATAATAACTATACGGTTTTTTTTGTTTTTTTTGCTTATTCCGGGCCTTGTAGGCCTATCACCGCTTTCACTACACCTCTCCATGCCTCCCTGTCCTTAGCCAGTTGTTCTCCATCTCTTATTCCCAAGAGCTTGTAGTCTTCCCTAACTCGGTCAATCCACGGCTCTCTTGGCCGTCGTCGGTCATTTTTTGTCTAGTTTCCCTAATGGGATCTCATGTATTGTTTGGCTCCGCTCTCCATAGGTGGCCCAGCTTAAAGCTAAGCTTTAAGCTTCTTGCTTTTGCTTTTTAGAATTCCAACTATGTCTGGCTCTTTGAATATTGCTCTCAGCTCTGCATTCGTTTTTCATTCGTATGTATTCTCCTCCTCGTTTCTTCTAGGATCATGGATTTTACGTAGGATTTTCCTTTCAAATACTATTTATTTACATGCATACGGAACTACAGGTCTAATAAGCACTTTATAAAGTCTTAGTTTGTTAATTTTGGACAGTAACCTTGACTTAAATAATGGTCTAATGACTGCTTGATTTTTTGAAGGGTATTGCTTATAATTTTCAGTCGCAAGTATTTTAAAAAAAAAATGTTAACTATTTCAATTATATTATATACGTTGAACATATTCATTTATTTGTTTAAAATATAATAATTTTAAATTTTATTTCCATATTTTTCTGACATAATCACGTTTTTTTATGTAGCATGTTACATCGAGCTATGTTGTACGAAGGGAAATGCCTAAAACGACGTATATACACCGACGGTGAAGTTAACTATTTCATTCGCTACACGGAGTGGAAAAAAAAATGGGACGAACACGTCCACAATGACCGTGTTTTGCCCGTTAACGATTTCACTATGAACCACATGAAAACGCTCCTAGCACAACATCAATAATTGGTTTGCTGTACAGCGGTATCCACACTTCTGTATAAAGCCGTATATGTATACTCCGCGTATAACACATACGACCGTAACGCACTGTTAAAAACGTCAATCATTATAAACAAGCTGGACAGTGCACAGGAAGATCCCTACTGGCCATAACATATTAATCTCAGAAAAAGTACAAATTGTAAGAAACTTTTTTTTTTATTTTAATATTTTAGTTTTTACTTGAGTAAAAACCAAATAAGCCATTTAAAGTCTACGGTAGCCGAAGTTTCTAGACTAATGCAGTATATATTAAAGTAAGTAGGTTACCTACCTACTTAGGTATAATATTTACCCTAAGAGGTTGTCTAAAATTTGAATGTGTACCAGAAATAATAATAATAATGTATGAGAATAGGTAAGAGCGGGAAATACAACAGATAAGATTTCAGGAAAACGTCGGTAGTCGTTTTTTATAAACAGTATGTGGTTAAAGGTAAGTTATGATATGAATTTAGGTACTAAACGAACATTGTTAATGTTTTGTACATTACTGTGATTGATTATAGAAATTATGTATAAAATTATATATTTTTCCTTTATAATAACTATACGGTTTTTTTTGTTTTTTTTGCTTATTCCGGGCCTTGTAGGCCTATCACCGCTTTCACTACACCTCTCCATGCCTCCCTGTCCTTAGCCAGTTGTTCTCCATCTCTTATTCCCAAGAGCTTGTAGTCTTCCCTAACTCGGTCAATCCACGGCTCTCTTGGCCGTCGTCGGTCATTTTTTGTCTAGTTTCCCTAATGGGATCTCATGTATTGTTTGGCTCCGCTCTCCATAGGTGGCCCAGCTTAAAGCTAAGCTTTAAGCTTCTTGCTTTTGCTTTTTAGAATTCCAACTATGTCTGGCTCTTTGAATATTGCTCTCAGCTCTGCATTCGTTTTTCATTCGTATGTATTCTCCTCCTCGTTTCTTCTAGGATCATGGATTTTACGTAGGATTTTCCTTTCAAATACTATTTATTTACATGCATACGGAACTACAGGTCTAATAAGCACTTTATAAAGTCTTAGTTTGTTAATTTTGGACAGTAACCTTGACTTAAATAATGGTCTAATGACTGCTTGATTTTTTGAAGGGTATTGCTTATAATTTTCAGTCGCAAGTATTTTAAAAAAAAAATGTTAACTATTTCAATTATATTATATACGTTGAACATATTCATTTATTTGTTTAAAATATAATAATTTTAAATTTTATTTCCATATTTTTCTGACATAATCACGTTTTTTTATGTAGCATGTTACATCGAGCTATGTTGTACGAAGGGAAATGCCTAAAACGACGTATATACACCGACGGTGAAGTTAACTATTTCATTCGCTACACGGAGTGGAAAAAAAAATGGGACGAACACGTCCACAATGACCGTGTTTTGCCCGTTAACGATTTCACTATGAACCACATGAAAACGCTCCTAGCACAACATCAATAATTGGTTTGCTGTACAGCGGTATCCACACTTCTGTATAAAGCCGTATATGTATACTCCGCGTATAACACATACGACCGTAACGCACTGTTAAAAACGTCAATCATTATAAACAAGCTGGACAGTGCACAGGAAGATCCCTACTGGCCATAACATATGAATCTCAGAAAAAGTACAAATTGTAAGAAACTTTTTTTTTTATTTTAATATTTTAGTTTTTACTTGAGTAAAAACCAAATAAGCCATTTAAAGTCTACGGTAGCCGAAGTTTCTAGACTAATGCAGTATATATTAAAGTAAGTAGGTTACCTACCTACTTAGGTATAATATTTACCCTAAGAGGTTGTCTAAAATTTGAATGTGTACCAGAAATAATAATAATAATGTATGAGAATAGGTAAGAGCGGGAAATACAACAGATAAGATTTCAGGAAAACGTCGGTAGTCGTTTTTTATAAACAGTATGTGGTTAAAGGTAAGTTATGATATGAATTTAGGTACTAAACGAACATTGTTAATGTTTTGTACATTACTGTGATTGATTATAGAAATTATGTATAAAATTATATATTTTTCCTTTATAATAACTATACGGTTTTTTTTGTTTTTTTTGCTTATTCCGGGCCTTGTAGGCCTATCACCGCTTTCACTACACCTCTCCATGCCTCCCTGTCCTTAGCCAGTTGTTCTCCATCTCTTATTCCCAAGAGCTTGTAGTCTTCCCTAACTCGGTCAATCCACGGCTCTCTTGGCCGTCGTCGGTCATTTTTTGTCTAGTTTCCCTAATGGGATCTCATGTATTGTTTGGCTCCGCTCTCCATAGGTGGCCCAGCTTAAAGCTAAGCTTTAAGCTTCTTGCTTTTGCTTTTTAGAATTCCAACTATGTCTGGCTCTTTGAATATTGCTCTCAGCTCTGCATTCGTTTTTCATTCGTATGTATTCTCCTCCTCGTTTCTTCTAGGATCATGGATTTTACGTAGGATTTTCCTTTCAAATACTATTTATTTACATGCATACGGAACTACAGGTCTAATAAGCACTTTATAAAGTCTTAGTTTGTTAATTTTGGACAGTAACCTTGACTTAAATAATGGTCTAATGACTGCTTGATTTTTTGAAGGGTATTGCTTATAATTTTCAGTCGCAAGTATTTTAAAAAAAAAATGTTAACTATTTCAATTATATTATATACGTTGAACATATTCATTTATTTGTTTAAAATATAATAATTTTAAATTTTATTTCCATATTTTTCTGACATAATCACGTTTTTTTATGTAGCATGTTACATCGAGCTATGTTGTACGAAGGGAAATGCCTAAAACGACGTATATACACCGACGGTGAAGTTAACTATTTCATTCGCTACACGGAGTGGAAAAAAAAATGGGACGAACACGTCCACAATGACCGTGTTTTGCCCGTTAACGATTTCACTATGAACCACATGAAAACGCTCCTAGCACAACATCAATAATTGGTTTGCTGTACAGCGGTATCCACACTTCTGTATAAAGCCGTATATGTATACTCCGCGTATAACACATACGACCGTAACGCACTGTTAAAAACGTCAATCATTATAAACAAGCTGGACAGTGCACAGGAAGATCCCTACTGGCCATAACATATGAATCTCAGAAAAAGTACAAATTGTAAGAAACTTTTTTTTTTATTTTAATATTTTAGTTTTTACTTGAGTAAAAACCAAATAAGCCATTTAAAGTCTACGGTAGCCGAAGTTTCTAGACTAATGCAGTATATATTAAAGTAAGTAGGTTACCTACCTACTTAGGTATAATATTTACCCTAAGAGGTTGTCTAAAATTTGAATGTGTACCAGAAATAATAATAATAATGTATGAGAATAGGTAAGAGCGGGAAATACAACAGATAAGATTTCAGGAAAACGTCGGTAGTCGTTTTTTATAAACAGTATGTGGTTAAAGGTAAGTTATGATATGAATTTAGGTACTAAACGAACATTGTTAATGTTTTGTACATTACTGTGATTGATTATAGAAATTATGTATAAAATTATATATTTTTCCTTTATAATAACTATACGGTTTTTTTTTGTTTTTTTTTGCTTATTCCGGGCCTTGTAGGCCTATCACCGCTTTCACTACACCTCTCCATGCCTCCCTGTCCTTAGCCAGTTGTTCTCCATCTCTTATTCCCAAGAGCTTGTAGTCTTCCCTAACTCGGTCAATCCACGGCTCTCTTGGCCGTCGTCGGTCATTTTTTGTCTAGTTTCCCTAATGGGATCTCATGTATTGTTTGGCTCCGCTCTCCATAGGTGGCCCAGCTTAAAGCTAAGCTTTAAGCTTCTTGCTTTTGCTTTTTAGAATTCCAACTATGTCTGGCTCTTTGAATATTGCTCTCAGCTCTGCATTCGTTTTTCATTCGTATGTATTCTCCTCCTCGTTTCTTCTAGGATCATGGATTTTACGTAGGATTTTCCTTTCAAATACTATTTATTTACATGCATACGGAACTACAGGTCTAATAAGCACTTTATAAAGTCTTAGTTTGTTAATTTTGGACAGTAACCTTGACTTAAATAATGGTCTAATGACTGCTTGATTTTTTGAAGGGTATTGCTTATAATTTTCAGTCGCAAGTATTTTAAAAAAAAAATGTTAACTATTTCAATTATATTATATACGTTGAACATATTCATTTATTTGTTTAAAATATAATAATTTTAAATTTTATTTCCATATTTTTCTGACATAATCACGTTTTTTTATGTAGCATGTTACATCGAGCTATGTTGTACGAAGGGAAATGCCTAAAACGACGTATATACACCGACGGTGAAGTTAACTATTTCATTCGCTACACGGAGTGGAAAAAAAAATGGGACGAACACGTCCACAATGACCGTGTTTTGCCCGTTAACGATTTCACTATGAACCACATGAAAACGCTCCTAGCACAACATCAATAATTGGTTTGCTGTACAGCGGTATCCACACTTCTGTATAAAGCCGTATATGTATACTCCGCGTATAACACATACGACCGTAACGCACTGTTAAAAACGTCAATCATTATAAACAAGCTGGACAGTGCACAGGAAGATCCCTACTGGCCATAACATATGAATCTCAGAAAAAGTACAAATTGTAAGAAACTTTTTTTTTTATTTTAATATTTTAGTTTTTACTTGAGTAAAAACCAAATAAGCCATTTAAAGTCTACGGTAGCCGAAGTTTCTAGACTAATGCAGTATATATTAAAGTAAGTAGGTTACCTACCTACTTAGGTATAATATTTACCCTAAGAGGTTGTCTAAAATTTGAATGTGTACCAGAAATAATAATAATAATGTATGAGAATAGGTAAGAGCGGGAAATACAACAGATAAGATTTCAGGAAAACGTCGGTAGTCGTTTTTTATAAACAGTATGTGGTTAAAGGTAAGTTATGATATGAATTTAGGTACTAAACGAACATTGTTAATGTTTTGTACATTACTGTGATTGATTATAGAAATTATGTATAAAATTATATATTTTTCCTTTATAATAACTATACGGTTTTTTTTGTTTTTTTTGCTTATTCCGGGCCTTGTAGGCCTATCACCGCTTTCACTACACCTCTCCATGCCTCCCTGTCCTTAGCCAGTTGTTCTCCATCTCTTATTCCCAAGAGCTTGTAGTCTTCCCTAACTCGGTCAATCCACGGCTCTCTTGGCCGTCGTCGGTCATTTTTTGTCTAGTTTCCCTAATGGGATCTCATGTATTGTTTGGCTCCGCTCTCCATAGGTGGCCCAGCTTAAAGCTAAGCTTTAAGCTTCTTGCTTTTGCTTTTTAGAATTCCAACTATGTCTGGCTCTTTGAATATTGCTCTCAGCTCTGCATTCGTTTTTCATTCGTATGTATTCTCCTCCTCGTTTCTTCTAGGATCATGGATTTTACGTAGGATTTTCCTTTCAAATACTATTTATTTACATGCATACGGAACTACAGGTCTAATAAGCACTTTATAAAGTCTTAGTTTGTTAATTTTGGACAGTAACCTTGACTTAAATAATGGTCTAATGACTGCTTGATTTTTTGAAGGGTATTGCTTATAATTTTCAGTCGCAAGTATTTTAAAAAAAAAATGTTAACTATTTCAATTATATTATATACGTTGAACATATTCATTTATTTGTTTAAAATATAATAATTTTAAATTTTATTTCCATATTTTTCTGACATAATCACGTTTTTTTATGTAGCATGTTACATCGAGCTATGTTGTACGAAGGGAAATGCCTAAAACGACGTATATACACCGACGGTGAAGTTAACTATTTCATTCGCTACACGGAGTGGAAAAAAAAATGGGACGAACACGTCCACAATGACCGTGTTTTGCCCGTTAACGATTTCACTATGAACCACATGAAAACGCTCCTAGCACAACATCAATAATTGGTTTGCTGTACAGCGGTATCCACACTTCTGTATAAAGCCGTATATGTATACTCCGCGTATAACACATACGACCGTAACGCACTGTTAAAAACGTCAATCATTATAAACAAGCTGGACAGTGCACAGGAAGATCCCTACTGGCCATAACATATTAATCTCAGAAAAAGTACAAATTGTAAGAAACTTTTTTTTTTATTTTAATATTTTAGTTTTTACTTGAGTAAAAACCAAATAAGCCATTTAAAGTCTACGGTAGCCGAAGTTTCTAGACTAATGCAGTATATATTAAAGTAAGTAGGTTACCTACCTACTTAGGTATAATATTTACCCTAAGAGGTTGTCTAAAATTTGAATGTGTACCAGAAATAATAATAATAATGTATGAGAATAGGTAAGAGCGGGAAATACAACAGATAAGATTTCAGGAAAACGTCGGTAGTCGTTTTTTATAAACAGTATGTGGTTAAAGGTAAGTTATGATATGAATTTAGGTACTAAACGAACATTGTTAATGTTTTGTACATTACTGTGATTGATTATAGAAATTATGTATAAAATTATATATTTTTCCTTTATAATAACTATACGGTTTTTTTTGTTTTTTTTGCTTATTCCGGGCCTTGTAGGCCTATCACCGCTTTCACTACACCTCTCCATGCCTCCCTGTCCTTAGCCAGTTGTTCTCCATCTCTTATTCCCAAGAGCTTGTAGTCTTCCCTAACTCGGTCAATCCACGGCTCTCTTGGCCGTCGTCGGTCATTTTTTGTCTAGTTTCCCTAATGGGATCTCATGTATTGTTTGGCTCCGCTCTCCATAGGTGGCCCAGCTTAAAGCTAAGCTTTAAGCTTCTTGCTTTTGCTTTTTAGAATTCCAACTATGTCTGGCTCTTTGAATATTGCTCTCAGCTCTGCATTCGTTTTTCATTCGTATGTATTCTCCTCCTCGTTTCTTCTAGGATCATGGATTTTACGTAGGATTTTCCTTTCAAATACTATTTATTTACATGCATACGGAACTACAGGTCTAATAAGCACTTTATAAAGTCTTAGTTTGTTAATTTTGGACAGTAACCTTGACTTAAATAATGGTCTAATGACTGCTTGATTTTTTGAAGGGTATTGCTTATAATTTTCAGTCGCAAGTATTTTAAAAAAAAAATGTTAACTATTTCAATTATATTATATACGTTGAACATATTCATTTATTTGTTTAAAATATAATAATTTTAAATTTTATTTCCATATTTTTCTGACATAATCACGTTTTTTTATGTAGCATGTTACATCGAGCTATGTTGTACGAAGGGAAATGCCTAAAACGACGTATATACACCGACGGTGAAGTTAACTATTTCATTCGCTACACGGAGTGGAAAAAAAAATGGGACGAACACGTCCACAATGACCGTGTTTTGCCCGTTAACGATTTCACTATGAACCACATGAAAACGCTCCTAGCACAACATCAATAATTGGTTTGCTGTACAGCGGTATCCACACTTCTGTATAAAGCCGTATATGTATACTCCGCGTATAACACATACGACCGTAACGCACTGTTAAAAACGTCAATCATTATAAACAAGCTGGACAGTGCACAGGAAGATCCCTACTGGCCATAACATATGAATCTCAGAAAAAGTACAAATTGTAAGAAACTTTTTTTTTTATTTTAATATTTTAGTTTTTACTTGAGTAAAAACCAAATAAGCCATTTAAAGTCTACGGTAGCCGAAGTTTCTAGACTAATGCAGTATATATTAAAGTAAGTAGGTTACCTACCTACTTAGGTATAATATTTACCCTAAGAGGTTGTCTAAAATTTGAATGTGTACCAGAAATAATAATAATAATGTATGAGAATAGGTAAGAGCGGGAAATACAACAGATAAGATTTCAGGAAAACGTCGGTAGTCGTTTTTTATAAACAGTATGTGGTTAAAGGTAAGTTATGATATGAATTTAGGTACTAAACGAACATTGTTAATGTTTTGTACATTACTGTGATTGATTATAGAAATTATGTATAAAATTATATATTTTTCCTTTATAATAACTATACGGTTTTTTTTGTTTTTTTTGCTTATTCCGGGCCTTGTAGGCCTATCACCGCTTTCACTACACCTCTCCATGCCTCCCTGTCCTTAGCCAGTTGTTCTCCATCTCTTATTCCCAAGAGCTTGTAGTCTTCCCTAACTCGGTCAATCCACGGCTCTCTTGGCCGTCGTCGGTCATTTTTTGTCTAGTTTCCCTAATGGGATCTCATGTATTGTTTGGCTCCGCTCTCCATAGGTGGCCCAGCTTAAAGCTAAGCTTTAAGCTTCTTGCTTTTGCTTTTTAGAATTCCAACTATGTCTGGCTCTTTGAATATTGCTCTCAGCTCTGCATTCGTTTTTCATTCGTATGTATTCTCCTCCTCGTTTCTTCTAGGATCATGGATTTTACGTAGGATTTTCCTTTCAAATACTATTTATTTACATGCATACGGAACTACAGGTCTAATAAGCACTTTATAAAGTCTTAGTTTGTTAATTTTGGACAGTAACCTTGACTTAAATAATGGTCTAATGACTGCTTGATTTTTTGAAGGGTATTGCTTATAATTTTCAGTCGCAAGTATTTTAAAAAAAAAATGTTAACTATTTCAATTATATTATATACGTTGAACATATTCATTTATTTGTTTAAAATATAATAATTTTAAATTTTATTTCCATATTTTTCTGACATAATCACGTTTTTTTATGTAGCATGTTACATCGAGCTATGTTGTACGAAGGGAAATGCCTAAAACGACGTATATACACCGACGGTGAAGTTAACTATTTCATTCGCTACACGGAGTGGAAAAAAAAATGGGACGAACACGTCCACAATGACCGTGTTTTGCCCGTTAACGATTTCACTATGAACCACATGAAAACGCTCCTAGCACAACATCAATAATTGGTTTGCTGTACAGCGGTATCCACACTTCTGTATAAAGCCGTATATGTATACTCCGCGTATAACACATACGACCGTAACGCACTGTTAAAAACGTCAATCATTATAAACAAGCTGGACAGTGCACAGGAAGATCCCTACTGGCCATAACATATGAATCTCAGAAAAAGTACAAATTGTAAGAAACTTTTTTTTTTATTTTAATATTTTAGTTTTTACTTGAGTAAAAACCAAATAAGCCATTTAAAGTCTACGGTAGCCGAAGTTTCTAGACTAATGCAGTATATATTAAAGTAAGTAGGTTACCTACCTACTTAGGTATAATATTTACCCTAAGAGGTTGTCTAAAATTTGAATGTGTACCAGAAATAATAATAATAATGTATGAGAATAGGTAAGAGCGGGAAATACAACAGATAAGATTTCAGGAAAACGTCGGTAGTCGTTTTTTATAAACAGTATGTGGTTAAAGGTAAGTTATGATATGAATTTAGGTACTAAACGAACATTGTTAATGTTTTGTACATTACTGTGATTGATTATAGAAATTATGTATAAAATTATATATTTTTCCTTTATAATAACTATACGGTTTTTTTTGTTTTTTTTGCTTATTCCGGGCCTTGTAGGCCTATCACCGCTTTCACTACACCTCTCCATGCCTCCCTGTCCTTAGCCAGTTGTTCTCCATCTCTTATTCCCAAGAGCTTGTAGTCTTCCCTAACTCGGTCAATCCACGGCTCTCTTGGCCGTCGTCGGTCATTTTTTGTCTAGTTTCCCTAATGGGATCTCATGTATTGTTTGGCTCCGCTCTCCATAGGTGGCCCAGCTTAAAGCTAAGCTTTAAGCTTCTTGCTTTTGCTTTTTAGAATTCCAACTATGTCTGGCTCTTTGAATATTGCTCTCAGCTCTGCATTCGTTTTTCATTCGTATGTATTCTCCTCCTCGTTTCTTCTAGGATCATGGATTTTACGTAGGATTTTCCTTTCAAATACTATTTATTTACATGCATACGGAACTACAGGTCTAATAAGCACTTTATAAAGTCTTAGTTTGTTAATTTTGGACAGTAACCTTGACTTAAATAATGGTCTAATGACTGCTTGATTTTTTGAAGGGTATTGCTTATAATTTTCAGTCGCAAGTATTTT
The DNA here is from genome assembly GCF_023614345.1 of Adelges cooleyi. NCBI lineage: Eukaryota > Metazoa > Arthropoda > Insecta > Hemiptera > Adelgidae > Adelges > Adelges cooleyi. The sequence goes on along the minus strand of NW_026095849.1, from coordinate 129,098 downwards.
AAAAAAAAAATGTTAACTATTTCAATTATATTATATACGTTGAACATATTCATTTATTTGTTTAAAATATAATAATTTTAAATTTTATTTCCATATTTTTCTGACATAATCACGTTTTTTTATGTAGCATGTTACATCGAGCTATGTTGTACGAAGGGAAATGCCTAAAACGACGTATATACACCGACGGTGAAGTTAACTATTTCATTCGCTACACGGAGTGGAAAAAAAAATGGGACGAACACGTCCACAATGACCGTGTTTTGCCCGTTAACGATTTCACTATGAACCACATGAAAACGCTCCTAGCACAACATCAATAATTGGTTTGCTGTACAGCGGTATCCACACTTCTGTATAAAGCCGTATATGTATACTCCGCGTATAACACATACGACCGTAACGCACTGTTAAAAACGTCAATCATTATAAACAAGCTGGACAGTGCACAGGAAGATCCCTACTGGCCATAACATATTAATCTCAGAAAAAGTACAAATTGTAAGAAACTTTTTTTTTTATTTTAATATTTTAGTTTTTACTTGAGTAAAAACCAAATAAGCCATTTAAAGTCTACGGTAGCCGAAGTTTCTAGACTAATGCAGTATATATTAAAGTAAGTAGGTTACCTACCTACTTAGGTATAATATTTACCCTAAGAGGTTGTCTAAAATTTGAATGTGTACCAGAAATAATAATAATAATGTATGAGAATAGGTAAGAGCGGGAAATACAACAGATAAGATTTCAGGAAAACGTCGGTAGTCGTTTTTTTATAAACAGTATGTGGTTAAAGGTAAGTTATGATATGAATTTAGGTACTAAACGAACATTGTTAATGTTTTGTACATTACTGTGATTGATTATAGAAATTATGTATAAAATTATATATTTTTCCTTTATAATAACTATACGGTTTTTTTGTTTTTTTTGCTTATTCCGGGCCTTGTAGGCCTATCACCGCTTTCACTACACCTCTCCATGCCTCCCTGTCCTTAGCCAGTTGTTCTCCATCTCTTATTCCCAAGAGCTTGTAGTCTTCCCTAACTCGGTCAATCCACGGCTCTCTTGGCCGTCGTCGGTCATTTTTTGTCTAGTTTCCCTAATGGGATCTCATGTATTGTTTGGCTCCGCTCTCCATAGGTGGCCCAGCTTAAAGCTAAGCTTTAAGCTTCTTGCTTTTGCTTTTTAGAATTCCAACTATGTCTGGCTCTTTGAATATTGCTCTCAGCTCTGCATTCGTTTTTCATTCGTATGTATTCTCCTCCTCGTTTCTTCTAGGATCATGGATTTTACGTAGGATTTTCCTTTCAAATACTATTTATTTACATGCATACGGAACTACAGGTCTAATAAGCACTTTATAAAGTCTTAGTTTGTTAATTTTGGACAGTAACCTTGACTTAAATAATGGTCTAATGACTGCTTGATTTTTGAAGGGTATTGCTTATAATTTTCAGTCGCAAGTATTTTAAAAAAAAAATGTTAACTATTTCAATTATATTATATACGTTGAACATATTCATTTATTTGTTTAAAATATAATAATTTTAATTTTATTTCCATATTTTTCTGACATAATCACGTTTTTTTATGTAGCATGTTACATCGAGCTATGTTGTACGAAGGGAAATGCCTAAAACGACGTATATACACCGACGGTGAAGTTAACTATTTCATTCGCTACACGGAGTGGAAAAAAAAATGGGACGAACACGTCCACAATGACCGTGTTTTGCCCGTTAACGATTTCACTATGAACCACATGAAAACGCTCCTAGCACAACATCAATAATTGGTTTGCTGTACAGCGGTATCCACACTTCTGTATAAAGCCGTATATGTATACTCCGCGTATAACACATACGACCGTAACGCACTGTTAAAAACGTCAATCATTATAAACAAGCTGGACAGTGCACAGGAAGATCCCTACTGGCCATAACATATTATCTCAGAAAAAGTACAAATTGTAAGAAACTTTTTTTTTTATTTTAATATTTTAGTTTTTACTTGAGTAAAAACCAAATAAGCCATTTAAAGTCTACGGTAGCCGAAGTTTCTAGACTAATGCAGTATATATTAAAGTAAGTAGGTTACCTACCTACTTAGGTATAATATTTACCCTAAGAGGTTGTCTAAAATTTGAATGTGTACCAGAAATAATAATAATAATGTATGAGAATAGGTAAGAGCGGGAAATACAACAGATAAGATTTCAGGAAAACGTCGGTAGTCGTTTTTTATAAACAGTATGTGGTTAAAGGTAAGTTATGATATGAATTTAGGTACTAAACGAACATTGTTAATGTTTTGTACATTACTGTGATTGATTATAGAAATTATGTATAAAATTATATATTTTTCCTTTATAATAACTATACGGTTTTTTATGTTTTTTTTGCTTATTCCGGGCCTTGTAGGCCTATCACCGCTTTCACTACACCTCTCCATGCCTCCCTGTCCTTAGCCAGTTGTTCTCCATCTCTTATTCCAAGAGCTTGTAGTCTTCCCTTACATATTTTTCTGGCATAATCACTTTTTTTATGTAGCATGTTACTTCAGAGCTATGTTGTACGAAGGGAAATGCCTAAAACGACGTATATACACCGATGGTGAAGTTAACTATTTCAATTACTACATGGAGTGGAAAAAAATGGGACGAATAAGTCCACATTATAAACAAGCTGGACAGTGCACAGGAAGATCCTTACTGGCCATAACATGACATGTTAATCTCACAAAAAGTACAAATTGTAAGAAACTTTTTTTTTCAAAAAAATTATTCTTGTAAATATAACAACTAAAATACTAAACCAAAATATAATTAATATTTACCCCAGTCACATAATATTTAATAATTGTGTGGACTAACGTGATAAGTTTACTTAAGTCATACTTTATTGAAGTGTGCCTGAAAATCGGGCTTGTGATACAGGGTTCATTGTTTTTTAAATAATAATTAATAATTACAAAAATTATTATTACAATTGTTTTAAAATAATTAAAAAATGGTCTTACGAAAAATTAATTTCAGATTTTAAATCAAGAGAAAAAATCTTGATGAATTGACACAATTGTTATCTGGCCACACATAGATACTTCCACAACGTGGCCACCGAGTTGATCTTACGTTTGTAAAAAAATGAGGTTTACTTCTTTTTCTATGAGAGTTTTAAAACCGATTTTTTATTCAATTTCAAATTCGATAATTTTTACATTTTAACGATAATCAAAACTGCGTACCTAAGACAGATGTTAATGCCGATCGTCTTTATAAATTAAGGCCAATTATTGACCATTACAAGTTGTCGAGTATTCCTCACAGAAGAGATTTTTCTCTTGATGGACAGATGTGTTCTACAAAAGCGCATTCTTATTTAAAACAGTATATGCCTGCTAACCCCATAAATGGGGATATACATGATTTGTATTGGGTGACGACAAGGGATTTGCGTATAAATTTGAGATTTACAGTGGACAAGAAAATGAAGAGAGATTTCGAGATAAAAATGAAACAGATTTAGGTGCTTGTGCGAATGTTGTTATCCGGCTTACGAGAGAAGTTCCTAATCATAAAAATTACCGAATTCACTTCGATAATTATTATTCAAGCGTGCCGTTATTAGATTTTTTTGTATCAAAACAGTATATTTAGCCTTGGTACAATAAGGCGTAACAGACTACCAAACTGTACGATTCCTGACGAAGAAGACCTTAAAAAGGAAAAAAGAGGATTATCCGTAGAACGTATTTCCTCCTATGAGTCTACGCCAATATCGGTAGTTATTTGGAAAGATAATAAATAAGTCTCGCTGATATCTAGCTATTGTGGTAAAACCCCAAAGACAACAATAAACGGTTTGATCAAAAAGAAAAAAATACATACATATCGAATGTCCCTTTATAGTCGCAGAGTACAACCGTCATATGGGGGAGTTGACCTTATGGACAGCTTAATTGGACGTTACAATATTAAACCAAGGTCACAAAAGTGGTACATTAGATTATTCTACCATTTACTTGATATGGCTGTTATAAATTCTTGGCTTTTATATAAGCGAGTTTGTGAAGAAAATGCACGTCCAGTACAGTATACTCTCGCTAAGTGGAGAAGAGAGTTAGCTTATTGCCTGTCGAACTCATTTGAGTCAAAACTTATTAACACTAGACCTCAGTCTTACAGGCCACCTAAAGATGTCAGACTTGATATGCTTGGTCATTGGCCAAACCGAGGAGTCAAGAGAGGACGTTGCCAATATCCTGGTTGTAAAGGATACATACAAAACCAGTGCATTAAATGCAACCACATATATCTGTGTAACAACAAAAATAAAACTTGCTTTCAGAACTTTCATGGTGATAAAAATATCATTTAAAGTCATCTTTATATATAAATATTGTATTATAAAACTTAAAGAGTTAAGGAATATTAATATTAAGTTTATAGTAAAAAATAAAGTAAAGAGTTATTAAAAAGTTATGATCATAAATAAACAAATATGTTTTTTTTTTAATGCATACTGTTGCATATTTATAACACACAAAAAATCGCAAATGCATACTATTGAATATTTGCAACATGCTAAAATATTGCAATTTTCAATACAAATATTTATTTAAAATTTTTTAATATTTTTTTTCAAATTCTACGTCCTCGAATTAGTTTAAAAAAATGTATTAATCTAAAATTTAAAAAAGCATGCATTGAATGGTTAAAACATCAAGTTTCTGGCTAATATTGTAGTGTTTAATATTTGGCTTAAAACAATTCATAGAGAATTTGGGCATTTAAACTATTTAGAATTTATCATTTAGTTTTAATTTGAACGTTGAACGTACAACATATCTCTTCTTATCTCCTACCTCTATTTAATAACAAATAATGTGAAAAAAAAATGTTGTAAATTACAAGGAGGAAGTAAAATATGGACAATCAAGTGTCGTCATTTTTATACGATCTGGCTAAAATAAATGCTTTTGTGTTTAAGAAGTCATATATTTAAACAATTAAATTCGCATTCAGTCAGTTCGTTGCCGTAATACGAAGGTATTAACATTCCGAAATGGATTCCGAGATTGAACAAGAACAGCAATGCGAGGGGAAGCACATTTGATTCCTTCCACCTTGCTTACGGAAACAAATGTAATCCCGGTATATGTGGATCCTTCGAGCGTGAGAAGATGATTTTTGGTTCATTATACTTGCTGTCGGTACTGGTGTGGCTTCGTTGTTGACATAACGAATGATTTTTGGTACCTGGCGGCGCACAGTGGGGCCACTAATAGACAATCTCGGACATTTGATAAAAATGTAAATTATTTAATTTTTATTTGAGTATTATTGAAATGTGTTGTTGAGTAGTTGACACAACAGATTTTACTTGCGCCAATTATTTATTATGAAAATTTACCAAATAAACGAATAATATACATAATGATATTCATTAATTTGATGTACGGGAAATTTGTTTTGAGTTTTGTATAAAATGATTTTAAATTTAAATTTCTGTAATAAAATTCGAAATGATTTATAATAATTTTATTTTACATGTTATGTAGTATTTATAACTATTGTACTGGTTTTAAAATTACCTAAATTACCTATTTAAATATAAAAATAAAATAAAACTATACAGATAAATTGTAAACAACATTGTTCAAATTGAGTTAAATAAAAATTATCAACTATTATTTGACTGAAATAAATTGGAACTGGTTATGAAACTAGTAAGCTTGATATTTCTGTAATCGGTGTGTCCGACTTTATCCGACCTTTCAAATAATTAACAAAAATAAGAGACAATTGTAATGACGCGTCGTACCTGTAGGCAACTTTATTCTGTCACGTCGCGCGCGTTCACAGCTTTTGTATTAATTCTTGTGGCTAACGTTAGTATTCGTCATTTAGGTAAGATTTTAATATTTCAGTATTTGATTCTATACCATGGAGTCGTTTAAAACCAAAAATGAAATGATTTATATTTATTATTAAGGCGGTCCCAATTAAATTTAAATAACTACTCATTCCTATTAACTGAAATTTTAAGTTTTTTAAAAGTAAAGTTTTCGGAAAGTGCTAGAAAATCGTTAGAAATGTCATTGAGACATTTTTGTAATTTACATGAAAAATGGGTTGGTTCTTCTTATAATGAATAAAAGTTTTTGAATAAACACGAAGCGTGGCTTCTGCAAAATCATGACAATATTATGGAAGTAAAAGAGGCGAGTTAATAAATATGTATATTGTATATACTTACTGTTATATCGACTAACATATATTATATTCAGTTATTGATACAACTAATAAAAGGTATATATTATGTATAATTTTAATTAAATATATAAAGTGTATTTGGTTTTTATTTTAATAATTATTAATTGCATACTTAAATAAGTAAAAGAAATAAAAATAATGTAAAATGTCCGAGATTGTCTATTATAGTCGCCCCACTGTGCGACGCCTCCATTTGCCCGTGAACCGAGCGAGTGTAACGCCGTCGAGCTCTGCCGGTCGCTTTTTGACCACATGTTCTCGCACCACACGTCAATCGAATCGACCTCAATGCCTTCTACTTCCATCCGCTTGACGGTCCTCAATACTTGTTAATAATTAATTTGGACTTATTGATTTTCCTTATCTCTCATAATATCTATTGTGCGAGTCGCACAAGTCGAAAGGTTACGAAAAGATATAATTGACGAAAGAAAAACTTTTTTTATATTTCATAAAATACATTAAAATTAATATGCGCGATTTTCGCGATGTGCGGTTTTCTTTTTTCAACAACGCGTCGTCGGTAACAAACGAATTGTCCGTTTAAAGGCTCTACAGCATCGGGTTCTTTAAACTTCATTGTTCGTCCGTCATCGTTCAAACGTATTATTATTGGGCCCGACTCACCGTGGTATGTCTTTCGCTTCTCAGACTAAAGTCTGTAAGAAGTCTTCTTGGAGAATTAGATTGTTTCGGCATTTTTCTTAGAGAGTTCTTACTAGGACCGGTTCTGTGGAGTCTAGCACGGGACACGGCGTGCGCGGAGGCGGTGATGGCAGTCAACCCCGCTCTCGGTCAATGTAGCCATTATATAATAGCACCTTTGCTATTTTACAATTGTGCATAAATTTAATAACAAAAATGCCACGTGGCTTAATCGATAGTCATCCCGCTCGGAATTTTTTCTCGGCCTACGAGTTCCATGATGGCAATCAATTTAAATCGGCAAAATGTACTATATTGGGTTGTAACGCATCCATTAAAAAGTAAGTAATATACCTAATAATATTGCTTAAAACTTTTATTAAAAAAAATAATGTAATTTTTTTATTGTTTAATTGGTTGGTATTCGAGTATAAATTTATACAGCTTTGTGCTCTTTTTTAGAGTAATCGGGTTGGTAACATCTTAAAAGAATACACCGTGATATATATAATACAATATGGTATCTATTGATATTACAGAGGAAACAATAAGAAATTCAATTAATAGACAATGTTACTCAAAGGTAGGAATTATTTCTCTTCTATTTTATAAAAATATTATTGTAACAATGATAACACATCATTGTAAAATCAATCTATAACAGTGTAATTGAGATGATCACATTGTATAACTACAATATGAAAAAAAAATATTTTAATTTCTTATTAAACCCTAGGAGATATTGAGTGGGTTCATTATAAAAGAGTCACCCTGTATATGTCGTGTAAAAAAAATTACATAAACGCATTACATTACAATTGTGAAATACTTTAGCCGTTTACAAAGTTTGATAAATTTTACAATTAATATAACGTTTATTTTAAGAAACAATAATCGGCTTCTAATGTTAATAAAATAAGGTTCACGTGTAAATAAAAAACAAAATGAATAATATCAAATTAGTATTTATTCAACACTTCCTGTGAATGTTCAATATAAATGTAGGAAATGACGTAACAACGTCAATATATTTTATGTTACTGTTGAGTTGAACAAAAATCTACTTTTAACATTAAATTGTGAACAAAAAACAAAATAAAAAAAGTATCAAAAATGTCAAAAAGAACAATCGAATAATTTTTTTCCATAATTTGTAGGAAATGTAGGAACCAACGTAGTAAATTTTGTTACACATTTTAACGTTAACAATACTCTTATTTTTTTTACACATATGTACACAACAAAAATCGACAAAAAAATGTTATAGCAATAAAAACGTTAGAAATTTTTGAAAAAATAACAAAAACAGTGAAAAATATTTTCCCCCCATCAAATTATTTATTTTTTGTCTTTGTTTCTGTACTTTTTGCTCGACGAGCTTTAAGTTTTAGGAGATAGTACCTGAAACACAAAATATTTATGTGTAAATCAGAATTGAGTTACTATACTAGAAACGTAAAAGAAAAATAAACATGTTACTAGTTATTTGTTTGTATAATAAATATTTATTACCAATTATTGCTCTCCTTTTACAATATCGCTGTCGGAATAATGAGGAGTGTTTATGATTTGCATAAATTTTAGAGCCCATTTACTTGCCAAACGTTCTCTTCGTTTATAGTATTGCTCATCTTTTAAGTTGTTGCGTTTGTTGTGCTTAGTATGGGCAGAAGTTAAGTCGGTACAAAATACTTCATTATTTCTTGAAACTATTAAATTATTTTGTAAGGAAGATTCTAAAAAAAAAACAAAAAATCTAAATAAATAAAAAGCCAGTACAGTGGGGTCGAGGCATAGTGGGGACGGAGAGGTCAACGGCACTACTACTAGTCTGAATACGGCTAAAGTGTAAATTTACCCTATTTTTGGGGTTTTTCCTTAATAAAAAAAAAAATTGACTACAGATTTTTGAGAAAATTGTATGTTAAAGTTCCATTTTAGATCTACCTTTGGTCTAATTTTCAGATCTAAATCTCTAAAACTTTGCTTGAAAAAATGAATAAAGGAAAAGGTTTATGATATTTTTTTGGTTTGTTAATGTTTATCGATAGTACTATGATTGAAAAATAATTCATATAAATTTGGAACATTTTCGACTATTTTTAAAAACGTTATAGGGCATCGTAATTTTAAGTTGAAAAATTTGTACATTTTTTAGGTGTTTTTCTCGATTTTGATGACTTTTTTAAATTTTTGACCCGCTTAAGTACTTTCCAGGTATGATTTCTGATCTATAGAGTTGCTACACGAAGAAATCGGTTCAGCGGTTTACGAGATATCGTAAGTCCAGACACAAAAAAAATAAAAAAATAAAAACACATCATTGTAAATGCAATACCTTCTCAGCTCCGCACCGAATCTAATAACAATATTAATGTTTACTGACCACTGTTATAAATTATACATATTATCTATATTTTATAAAAAAACTTTTAAGGAGAGCTATAACTTTTTATAGAAACAAAAAAGACCTGACAAAGAAAAATTTAAATTAGGTTTTTATAGATTATTCAGATGTTATTGCTACTCAAAATTGAAACCGAAAGCTCATATATTATACATAATTACGATTAGTGTTTGACATTTATTCAAGAACTTTCTTTATGATAACATAGAAATTAAACCAATCAAATGTAGCTAATGAATAAATGATATCACTTACAACAATTTGCTTTGTAAAAGCTTATGCTAATAATTTTAGTTAAATTAACATACCCGTCATTAACTTTGGCTTCTTTGATATAACAATACTCATTTCTGACAATAGGTGTACAAGTTTATTACCTTCTTCCTAAAAACCATATTACATTTCAGATTATTAAAGATACTAGTTAATATTTTTGTAAATAATTCAAAGTACTTCTTCAATTGAACAAATTTCAAGAGTCACGCCTCTTTCTAAATTTGAAAGAATTATACGGTCTAAGGCATTTAATTTGCGTTCTTCAAATCTTTCTAATCTTGTATTTTGTACAAAAGTTCCACGTAGAGACTAAAAAAACGCCATTGGTATTAAATATATTATTAAAAAAAATTAATACAAATTTTAATAGCATTTAAAATGCAATTGCTCGATCGTATATTGGGGTCTTATGAGTATACACCTAATCAGAAAGTTTATTCTATTGTCTATACTGTTTGACATTCAGTGTACATAATTTTTGGACGTCAAATTCAAGAATTTATAGCAATTGAAATCATTTTGGGTAATCAAAGAAAATGATTAAAATATCATTTTTAACTAACACCCAAATCTTTTATAAATGGCATTGTATTATCCTCTATCCATATTTGACAATGGTTCCTAGATATATTCTCATTTTCTATCACAATATCACTGGTTAAAGATCTGCCAATTATATTCTGAAAATATAAACATATAATTCAAATTTAGGATTTGTTATATTTACACATCTGTAAAAAAAAAATTATATTCTACATTAATGTGCGTTAAAAAAACTAAATACATACTGGGCCGGTTTTTAAATTAAATGTAATTAAAGTAACACTTTTGCAATTTTTAAGACATTTCAATATCCATGATGTTGGCTTTCCAAATTCCATTATTGACTTGTCGAGAGTACACATTTTAAATAAATTAAATTAACATTGTAAGAAAAATCAGGAACCAATTCTTGTGATTAAAAAAACTTTGATACAACGTAAATTAAGTAATAGCATAGATTAAATATACAGTATACTAGTATATTAAATCTATGATCTATGGTAATAGTAAGTACTTAGTTAACAAATTATTTACCTCGATTGTTTGATCCAATGATAAAATATTAAAAATCACGATACCGAATGATGTGGACTATTTTAGTCAGATGTAAATACATTTAGATTTTTGTTATGCCTTAATGTTTATTGTTTATAATAATAAACGAAAGACAAATTAAATTTAATCTGCGATTGTTATTTGTTAGTGATAATACGAAACTACAAAAAAAAAATTGCAAAAATATATCACATTGTACCACAGATAAGTCGTAATTTAACTCTGATAAACGTAATGAATAAAATACAAATAAAATTATAAAGTTCCATTTCTATACTTTGGAACTTGGAATTCACTCTTCATTCAGGTTTCAATCACTTATTGTAGCTTAATGTACATGCCAAGCTTCCCACAATTAGCTCCTATTGACAGTAGCGGTACTTACCGGTAAAAACACCCAACTTTTTTGTTATTTGGCTCCATGCTTGGTATTTTTTTGTTCTCTGTCCTTTTTTCACGAATATGTCGGGGTAATTTTGGACTTCTTCTATTAATTTCTCCTCGTTGGATAATGAAAATTCAGTCATATTTTATTAGGCACTTCTTACATTCAATATAAAATATAAATTATTGTAAGGTAAAAATTAGCCATACAAGTTATTGTCGACCTCGCGGTATTAATAGTACTAACTTATTAAGTTAACAAAAACGACCACCATTCAAAATCTTATCAGAGCCGCCCCAGCTGTATTTTGATAACAGAAAGTGTCGTGGCTTTAGTGTATGTTGTGTTGTTGCCAATACTCTATTATTCTAAGGGGCAGTCCATGTACACCCCCCCCCCCCCAATGAAAGTACTTTTGGCGTTTTATCGACTTTTCGGGAGAGGCTTTTTACTGCTCTGCAATGAATATTAATTGAGTTATAGGCTCTATCAACGCACAGAGCAGAATTAAAAGAGCCAGGGAAGCATTTCGTAAATTGTCGAAAGTATTCAAGTGTCACAATCTGTGTCTTGTTACCTTGGATTCTCCCTGGCTCAAGACGACAAAGATATGGTTTATTTTGCAGAAAAATCTTAAACGCTTCTTTGAGGTCTTGACTGCATAAATGATAAAAATGTTATAATTGTAATGGGGTAATACCAATTTCTGGGTTTAAGCTTACCTTATTTTTTATGTGTGCATTGTCGATTTTGGGAACAGCCATTCGTGTTGGGCATTTACGGAATGCTCATACCTGTAAGTGTATTATACCTCAATTTAAGTAACATCTTAATTATTATTTATAATCAATACTATAACACTTTACCTATCGTTTTATAGAATATGATAAAGAAAGTTAATACATATAATTTTGTACTTGTATTCAATTTAAAAATTACAGTAAACAGTAAGACAATCATAAGTCGGGAATTCTTCAGTTTATCAGTACCTATATCTTAAGAATGTTTTTCAATATCAATTGATAATAATAGACAACGTTTTGGTTTTTTATTTTTGAATTTTCAATTCATACAAGTTTCATCCTACGAATTTTAAGTTTTTAATTAAATTTACAAATAAATACAATGGTAATTACAGAGAATTTGTAAATGTTTAAAATGTGTAACAACGGTAATAGAGGAACGTGGCCGACTCGTGTAAACAACCCTCATTATATATTAAACCATAACAATTAGGCAACACTGTATTATAGTATTATATCAACTCTACTTATACTTGGTGTTTATACTAATTTATTATTTTTGTTATGAAAATTGTTTGTTGTTGCTAAAAGGTGATCATCAAAATTTCATTATAACCTTTTCAAAGAATTTTTTTAAACTAAAGTAATGAGAAAAGCTAAGTGAAAGTATAGTTAGCTGTGCAATTAACAATATAACTTTGTGGTAACCCTCAATGTTCTGTATTTACAAACAAGCATCAAAGCGTTTATTTGAAATTGATTTTATTCAATTTTATCACGTTTATTTATAATAATTCCTGTAGACCTGTGACCTCTCCGTCGCCTCGTTGCTTTGATTCCATTATGCCTATACTCTACTGTACTAGTCCTCTCGGATAAAATCACTTTCAAATTAACGCTTTCATGCTTATTTGTAAATACAGAACCTCAATTTAACACTTTCTAACTTTGCTGGTTTATACTGTGCTTGGTTTGGACTGTACTGGCTTGAAAATACTAACTACCGATTTGCATCGAAGCGTTTTTTCGAAAGTGATTTTATCACTTTCAGATTTACAAATTCCTGTAACCTGTGACCTCCCCGTCCCCACTATACTGGTTTTTTTTTTGCAAAAACGTAGTGGACCAAATAACACATATAAATAATATCATGTATAATAATAATGTCATATATGTAATGTCTTGTTAAATTTAGTTGGAATGGCAGACGATTCATGTTTCAATCGTTTGTACTCCATAGTTTAAATTATAATCGCTTATTCTCAATAAAATTAATATTTATTTATTATATACTTCCATTAGAGCAATCTCACACGAACTATTTATATTAAAAATGTTGTAATATGAAATACATTTTGGGGCGGTATACTGCATAAAAATTCAACATTCAATCTGAATCCAAAAAAAAAAAAAATTGAATTTGTGTAAACTTAAAGTCAAAAGTGGTACTTGAGCACAAAACTTAATAGTATCATTCTGCATAGATCTACATAAAATTGTTTTACGATTTTAGGTGTCTTTGTTCAAATATACGAAATCTGCGAAGACACAGTTTTGCGGAAACTAAAGCAAAACTGTAGTGCCGAATTTTTTTTCCGTTTATTATGTTATGGATACATATGAGTTCCAACTACTGTCAAATGTCAACCCAAAGGTCTTAAAATTACGGCTAAAAAACCCAAAAAACAAAAAAACTTGTACCCCCTAGGGGAATGGGAAATGGGTTAATTTAAATTTGATACAACTGACGTGTGCGGGCATACCAAATAAATATTTTTAATAAATTTAATTTCGATCCGACTCTTTTTTTTAAAATTATAACCAGTTAAAGGTCTGACTTAAAAACTCGTACTGTTTTTTTTTTTGTATTTTCAAATTTCGACTGTGAAGAAGTAAATTTTTTCAACGCATTCAGTTCCTCATCGACAAGCGCCTCCATACGCGCAGCATCTTGAGTGAACAAGTGCCTACATACGCATCTGATCCTCGCCGTCACTCCATCACCACCATCGCCGGCTATAATCCACTACCATCACCGCCACCGTTCTCGAAATACCCAACCACGATGATCGCGTAAGGTACACAATGTAGATGCGTCGTTAACTATATATTTATTTGTATTTGTCTGGTATTTACCATTTTATGTTAATTTTGAATTATTATATTTTGTTATACTAAATTACCTCTGGTGACGTTCCAACTCTATTTATATACATCCGTGTAACCCTGTGGCCAGCCCCGAGTACAATTTTGTCCTCGATTGGTACAAACAATGGTAGCGCTGTTTGTATGGCCGCTTTCGAAGCATACGGCTTGTACTCTGATTACAGGTCCACCGAAGAGTACGGTCGACCACAAGCGCCTATCTTCAGGCCTTCGACGGAAAATGCCAACAACGTCAAATAATGTGTTCTTAATATATTTTTGTTTATTGGTTTTAAATATAAATGTATCTCTTTTCATTCCTCCTAACTATTTGTGGTCGGCGACCTTTGTCCTAAACCTCCACATCATTTAAATAGAAATAACAAATAAATTATTATATTGCTTTATCTACAGTCTTTTCAATTTGTTATACGTCTTGATGTCAAGTTCGACTGAAGAAACTTACATCGGGTTCTTCAAAGTGGTCCGCAACATGCTTCCATTGAACTACGAGCACTTGACCATAACAACGGATTATGAACGTGCCTTGATGAATGTGCAACAAGTAGTGTTTCGAGAGAGCAGACTACAGTGTTGCTGGTTTCTTTACACTCAAGTAATAACTGGTAAGACACTTCGATGATGGAGTTGTATACAAGCTCCAATTCAACTGCAGGAAGAAGGTGGCATTGATGAAGATCCTCCCTCTTTCTATACCTGTTCACCAACCAACTCCTCTCCTTCGTCCCCTGAAAATCCTCAAGTCCCTGTCCTACGTTTCACTCTCATACCTACACCCAGGACGACATCGGGTATAACCAACCATTTCCGTCCTGGCTACTCAGGACGTTCCCCGACATATGCCCAGGACACCGTGTAAAACCAAAATTAAGCGAGTTATTTTCAGTCTGCTTAAACATATTTTTACCACTGAAAATCACCGGTGCGACGCCCTCTTAGACTATATTTTTCTAACTTTTTTTACAGACGTCCTAGTTGTTTTTTTATATGTTTACAATCTGTATAAGCATCATAGCCCTTCTTTTCGTTGCACACATCCGTTTAATTTACAATTTAAACGAACAAATCTCGCATCAACATTTATAATAATGCAAAAGTGGTTCTTCTGTTAAACCGATACAGAGTATCCAACTACTTATCAATGTTGATTTCAGAACATTTAAATATAGTTAAATTATATTAAGACAAGATTTGTCTTCAATCTCATAAGCTCCTACATGTATTCTTTAACTACAGAACACATATGAAGGATGTGGTATAACTAATTTATACTTGACAGCCAAATTATATAGAGTATAACTTTCGGTTATTAGTATATTATATATCAGGAAACGGACAATAATTAATAATCCAAAAGCATTGGAAGTAAGGAAACCAAAGAGCCGCTTCTGTATTAGCATAACAATAATACTGAAATATAGCCCGAAAAACGAAAACAATAATATAGCTTTTCATAGGCTAAGTAGATGCATGATACAGCTCGAATACCGACTGACTGCAGTATCATCTAAACCTTATAGCTTTTGTAGTTAAAAGTTTTTATTCACATTTATCAGTTTAGTAGTGTAGAAAGTTGAGACACTTCATAGAAGTTCTCGAGTAAAATCACTGGTCAAAACTGGACACAATGACTATTATTTATCTTTTAAATGTATTATTTAATGTTATTGTTGTTTTGAATTTATTGATTTTTGTTACTGTTTCGTTTTGTTATTTTTAATATCTTATTTTGTCATGTTACGTTTTTAAATTGTATCTCATTTGTGCCTAATTGTAGTGTTTGTAATAAATTATATAAAGTTAATTAATTAATCTTCAACTAATTCAGTAACATTGAGACTGAATTCAACTTAAAATATAAGCAGATGCCTAGCATATAGACTAAAGTATTCACAAAGTATCTTAACACATATCAGAAAGAGGATTTGCTGACCAGTGGCAAGTGGATTTTGAATAGCCCAGAATTCAATATTGATAAAGAAAATACCGGTACAACAAACAATCCATCTAAATACTTCAATGCAGTTTTAAAACCAGTTATTAAGACAGAAGTAAAAGCTCAAGTTTGTTTACTTTCCATGTATGTACTATTTCAAAATAATAATAAGGAAATTGTTTGGAGGTACAGCAAGTATGAAGATTATAAATTTAAATCTGAGTATTTGGATGAGTTATATGTAAAACCATTGGATGCATTATATCCCACATCCTCGATGAACAGCAAAGACATACCGTATTGCTTTGTAAATACGGCCATGGGACAAATAGGTTAAGAGGACGATGGCGAAAAAGAATATAGCGCTTTTTCTTTGGCAAAACGATTAGTTTAGCAAAATTGAAATGCTCATGTCCCACATCTTTAATGTTCTGTTATTAAAGGAGAAAAAGAACAGTAGATTGCCAATTTAGAACAGTCTTTCTCTTATCTCTGTAATATTATATGCCAAAGCTATGTTTGTATGTGAATGAGTAATAGTCTATGGTAATGATAGACTATTACTCTACAATAAACGAATAAATGATTATACATAATATTTGTATAGTTCTTAAATGAATTTTTATGTTTGTATATTAAATTGTTTTGTGATAAATTGTTCATACACATTTTTTTGCATTGCGATTTATTATTATTTGTTCTGTGTTGTATTTTCAATGAGGTTTTTGTAAGATCACTTGGTTAAACTGCACTGTGAAAGGTACTTGTACATAAAAACTTAAAACGAATTGGCACCTCATCGAGACGGTCAAATACTCGATTAACCAGTTGGCTATTAAAAAGTATACACTTTGAAGTACCCACAATTTATTCTACGATAATTCTCACCGTCGCAAAATAGAACATGAGCTTTTTTGTGGGTCAACTGTACGGACTGCCGAATTGGCGTTATCGTGTGAGGCTTCTAGCGTAAAATAACCTTATCGACAGACAGTGGCAATTTTATCAAGTATGGCTAAATGGCCAGGAAGTAGATTCAGTCTATTAATACAATATATATTTTAAATAAAAGTTTACAATTTAAATATTTGAATTTATAAGT
Source organism: Adelges cooleyi (assembly GCF_023614345.1). Classification (NCBI taxonomy): domain Eukaryota; kingdom Metazoa; phylum Arthropoda; class Insecta; order Hemiptera; family Adelgidae; genus Adelges; species Adelges cooleyi. Next base: position 112,063 of record NW_026095849.1, on the reverse strand, counting down.
ACATCCGTTCACCAGTTCACTTGGGTTGTAATCATTTATACAAAATTGTTTTTATATTCAATTATAAAGGACCGTATTGCCGTTGGCTGGCACATACACCTTAACCAGTTGGTACTTTATAATTGCACATTGAACAAGTTTCATTTTATACTTGCTCAAATATATAACGGCCACATACACAGTAAGGTCACAATGTGTATTTGGTGTCAACAATATTTTTTTTATCAATCGATTCGTTTTTTCTTGTTAAAAAAAAAAATTCCAACTCGTTCATCAAAGTAACACATAATATATATTGTAATGGACATGTCAATCACACAGACCAAGAAATTCAAGGCGAAATATCGAATATTTTACTCTAGCCGAGTTTACCGTGTAGGTAATATAGGTTCATTCATAATAAGCATTATACAAGCAAAATAACACCATAACATTTAGTCAATCGGCGCTTTACAATAAACCATTAGCCGCACAACAATAATTGTGTACACCGGCGATTTTAGTTATAAGCCCAAGTGCTCGAGTAGTCAAACGAGGCATATTAACGAAAGGCGACGCACACACCAGATTATTATTATAAATGATTTATCCTACATAACAACGGAGGCAATGCAATGTTGCCGCGGTTAACAATAATCTACACTAGGTACGCGTATTCGATTAAATCCGAACAAACGGTAAACGGCCAAACCGAAAAAAATCGATTCGGTAAGACACACAAACGACGACAATGCCAAAAAAATTAAACGTGCAACAAAAAACCAAACACAGTTGCACCGACGGGTGACGGCCAGAGAAATGACTCGAGGCTCGACACATCTTAATAGTAGCTCTGCAAACACAACGAGCCGGTACGTATTAGCTTTGATTATAAACATTATAGATAGCCCACCGGTTCTGGACGTCGACGCGGGACGGGCGCTAGTAGTATCACAGATTATATGAAAACAGATTGTTCACTCTCGATGTAAACAAAAAATGAGCTGATAAGCACTCCGCCGAAACCAGTGTGACCATGTCAGCCGGAACGAAATTATCGAACTTGTATTTACCACAAATTATATGACTATTTCATAATATAATCTGTGTATTTACCATATTAAATGTTAAAAAAATAATAAATGTTATATAGGTAATAATATTGACCCCGTCGATAACACTCTATCATTATCTCAAAAACATTTCATTATTAAACATTGATATATATATATATATATATATATATATATCAGTGATGGAAAGAATGCATTTATTGGATTTCATTCCTTTTTAGAGGAATGCAATCATGAATGCATTACATTTAGTTTTAAGGAATGAGGAATGGGAATTAATTAATTTTATGTCGGAATGTGAATGATTTAAAAAAAAAAAACACTTCATGGCTAATTAGTAATTTTTAATTGACTGTAACTTACTAATTTATATTTAATTTATGATATATTTTATACATTTTTTCATAGCAAATTAACAGATTGATGAACAATAAATAATCAAATACTAACATTTTTTAAACAGTTGTATAGGAATTAATTTTCTGAGAAAATGAATATCTTACATCAGATGAATAACCCTGTAGTTTATACAAGGTGATCTTTTGGTTGACATTATTATTCTGACCAAAAAAAATTAAAATTATTAAAACATATTTTTATATTTAAATTTGTATGCTAGCTTGCTTCGAAATAATCAAATAATTTTGATTTTTATGTGCCTAATACAAACGTTGTTTAAAACCATCAAAATATGTAGATAAAGGAAAATACTTTAATTTTATATTATTAACTTTCTTTTGTATTTTCCGGAGCTCTATCAACTTTTGAAACTAATAACCAAACTGGTTTACTGGCGCTTCTTCTATTGTAACACATTTAGCTATGATATAATAGACACTTCACATTACACGTGCGGAATCTAGGGTACATAAAAATAATTTATCTCCACCTGTGGTAGGGATGGTACATTTAACACAGAATGCTTACACATAGCTCGACAAATAAAATAAAAGTTTGTTCCCAGAAAGAGCTAAATTTTTGTCACCTTTACTTTTATACTTTTTATACTTTTCTACTAGTCATTTTTGTGTAATAATTGTTATTTGTTTGTGAGTTTTTAATTTTTACAATGACTTCATGTTCAGTACAGTTTTGCGAGAATAAAATGTCGAAAACTTTAAATAGCATCAGCTATTTTAGATTTCCGACTGATCCGCAAAGGTAAGCATTTATAATTATTTTATTTTATAATTGATCTTTTAATTTTCAACTTATATAATATATTTATACAATAATTTACTGTATAAGGTGTAAAAAATGGTTAGAGAGTTGTCATGCGACACACCTCTCCCACAAAGATCCAATGATTTTGTCCAAAAGTTACCGGGTATGTGGAGTACATTTTGAAGACAACATGTTTCTAAATCCACACATAAGGAACAGATTAACGCTGAGTGCTGTACCAACGTTATTTAGTGGTAAGAATTATTAAAATTAATTTCTTTAAATAATAATTTAAGTGGTGAGAAACAAAGGTTACTAGTAATTTGTTTAAAAGAAATTATTTGGTTTTTTTTTATGGGTACAAATAATTTATATTAAATTATGTATTCAAGTAGCCCTATTCCAATTTTCAAAATAAATTATTTAATTTTCTAACCCCTTATAAGTAATAATTTAAAAATGAATAATAAATATACATATCCAGGGTGTAACACGATGATGTGACAAATTAAATAACTTTTGTTCTAGTGAATATTTTTAAGATTTTTTTTTTAGTTTATTGCATTTATTTAAAAATCTATAATAAATAGCATAGAAGTTTCGAAATAAATTGTTTTGAACTAACCATATCCTATTATTTATACAAAAAATTTACGGACATCTAATATTTTATAAAATGTCAATAACTTAAAAATATTGCAAATATATAAAAAAAGTTTCAAACAAAAAATGTTTATGGCATAATTATCTATTAAAAAGCTTACTTACACTTTTTTTAGACAACATTGAAAAATAATATGTGATATGTTGCTCACGTTACATGTGTAATATTATGTACGATAAATAAAATTATTCATGTAAAAAGACGTAAAAAATATATTTTTTCAAATATTCCGAAGTTCATATTGATTTTTTCGTAAAACTATTTGTTTAAATAAAAAAGTATAAGAACACTAAAAAAAAAATGTGGTTGTGAATTTTTTCCCCTATTTTTGAAAAACGTTTAAACAGTATTTTTAAGACATTAAATTTATTGTCGAAATATATGGTTTGGCCTTATTTTTTATTCTTACCAACTCAATTAGTCCTATAAAATATTATTCATTATTATTAGTAAGTAAAACAATAAACTAAATTAACTATTGGTCAATAGATGATATCCTTGCGGAAAGAGAAAAGGAGGCGAAAGAAATAGAACAGGAAAAATTACATTTAACATCGAAGCTGGCGCTTCTTGTTCAAGCCCTGTTGCTCACTCACTATCCCCTCATGTATCATTACCAAACGAGGATATAAATGAGAGTTCTTGGAGTAGCCTACAAGCCTCGACCAGCACATCGTCATGTCAAACACCACTTTATCTTACACAAAAAACACCGAGAAAAATGAAACTGCTTGATGAGGTACGTATTAAAACACAAGAAAATAAAGAGCTACAAAAAAAATGTGACGTCTTAACTCAACAAATATCACAAAGTGATACAATTGAAAATATGGTTAATTTATGTGAAAAATATTTACCACCCAGTTTAGTTTTAATTATTAAAACTCATGTAAGTCGTGTCAATAAAAGTATTCCTGGCTATAGATATACTAATAATTCAAACAATTGGCTCTTACTATATATTTTTTAGGTCCAAAAGTATATAAATTCTTACAATCTACTCTTGCCCTTCCTTCGCCGATAACATTAAGACGTGTCACTAAACGATACGAACTTTATCCTGGTCTTAACGATTTTTTGTTGATTTTTTATCATTTAAAACGAAACATTTTGTAACTGAGTCATTAGAATGCGTGTTGTGTGCTGACGAGATGTCATTAAAAAGTCATTTATTTTATAATGTTAGTAAAGACGAGATAATAGGTTTTAACGAAACAAAACATCGCAAATCCTATGACCCTGCTAAGTTTGTGCTTGTTTTGATGTTAAGGGGTATCAATATTACTTGGAAGCAGCCTATAGCATATTTTTTCATATCTAATAGTTGTACAGGTTTCGATTTACAGGACATAATTTTATCGAGTATTTTAAAATTAAAAAGTATAAATATTAACGTAAAAGCGTTTATAACTGATATGGGATCAAATTTCTTAGGATTATCAAACACTTTACAAGTTAGTCCTACGAAACCATATTTTGAAATTAATAACCTACAAGTTGTTTATATATTTGACCCTCCCCATTTATTAAAAGCTACCCGGAACATGTTTTTTCAACATAATTTTAAATTTGATGGCCACTTAATTGAAAAAAAACATTTGATTACTTTTTACTCTGAAGACAGCAAAAATAATTTGCGTGCGGCTCCTAAATTAACACACTCTCATATCTTCCCCGGGCCCTTTGAAAAAATTTAATATCAGAAAAAATTAGAAAAAATAGGATACCGGATACCCCCCTTTTTTTACATCTAAAATAAAAAAAAAATAAACAGTAAAAATTAATAAATCACACTAACGTCACATAAATAATATAGTCAAATCATTAGTTAAATGGTTGTACAAATTATAAAAAAGAGTTAAAAAAATAGTCGTCTTCAAATTAAATTAATTATTTACAAATGTTTTAAAATGGCCAATTTCCTATTTTTTCTAATTTTTTCTGATATTAAATTTTTGTTTAAAAATTTAATCGCAGCATGAATCCGGAATCTTATAAAATAATCTACTAAATAATCTTTATTAAAATAGGTACAAGGATGGTTATATGATAAATACAGCATAGCTAATTTTAATTTTTTTCCTACATCTTTTTCAATGGAAATTAAGGGAAATCGACTAATAAAAATATTTTCTAGCTGGTGAATAAAATCGTAGAACTCGTGGTGTGGCATCATTAGATTTCCAAAAGCGGAATTAGCTTTGTCTTGATAAGCTTTAAAACAACAAAGTAATAATGAGGTATCGATTTGTTTTTGGGTTCTAGCGTAATTAATGCAAATATCACAACTATGGTTTTCGATACATTTTTTCATTAAAAATCCACACACATAAGTAAACGTGTTTTGTTCCGGGAGCGATAAATTTCTATACTCAGTTGAATTTATTTGAAGTGGATTTTTAAATTTAAAAGGCGTTTTTTCGGGAAATAATACTTTAATAGAATCATTGTCAATGGGGTTTTCATTCATATTACTTAAAATAGCATCTAAGTCTTGTATACAGTTTGCATTTTCAGAATAATGAAAATGGTTCTGGCAAAACATTTTTTTTAAACGACCAAAAAAATTGGACTGGTGTCGGATTTATATTATTCCCATTATGCTGTTGCCTAAAGGTACCAAACAAATTTTCTAAGCAGTCCTGGTTAATTCGATTTGTGTACAGAACATAATTGTTATCGGTATGATTTTTTTTTAGTGACGTCCATAACTGCAATAAGCCAGCAATTGAAATTAACCAACCTTTAATAAATTTCATCCTGCTTGTTACGTTTAAGTTGTTAGTTTTGTTGTACACTTCTAATTGAGAAAAAAATCTTTCCATGCATTTTAAGTGCGCATATTGAAATTCAGTATTTTTAAAAGGTCTATTAAAATATTTTAAGCCTGGTCGCTTTGATGAATTAAATATGTCAAACAATTTGTCCATATTTTCAATAAAATTAATTGTGGGCAGTGATGCATCAGGTAAATTGTTTAATTCTTTAAAGGTTTTCATTCCAGCAGTGACACTCATACTAAATACTTGGGCGGCTAAATAAACACGCATTTTTTCAAAGGGCCCGGGGAAGATATGAGAGTGTGTTAATTTAGGAGCCGCACGCAAATTATTTTTGCTGTCTTCAGAGTAAAAAGTAATCAAATGTTTTTTTTCAATTAAGTGGCCATCAAATTTAAAATTATGTTGAAAAAACATGTTCCGGGTAGCTTTTAATAAATGGGGAGGGTCAAATATATAAACAACTTGTTGGTTATTAATTTCAAAATATGGTTTCGTAGGACTAACTTGTAAAGTGTTTGATAATCCTAAGAAATTTGATCCCATATCAGTTATAAACGCTTTTACGTTAATATTTATACTTTTTAATTTTAAAATACTCGATAAAATGATGTCCTGTAAATCGAAACCTGTACAACTATTAGATATGAAAAAATATGCTATAGGCTGCTTCCAAGTAATATTGATACCCCTTAACATCAAAACAAGCACAAACTTAGCAGGGTCATAGGATTTGCGATTTTTTGTTTCGTTAAAACCTATTATCTCGTCTTTACTAACATTATAAAATAAATGACTTTTTAATGACATCTCGTCAGCACACAACACGCATTCTAATGACTCAGTTACAAAATGTTTCGTTTTAAATGATAAAAAATCAAACAAAAAATCGTTAAGACCAGGATAAAGTTCGTATCGTTTAGTGACACGTCTTAATGTTATCGGCGAAGGAAGGGCAAGAGTAGATTGTAAGAATTTATATACTTTTGGACCTAAAAAATATATAGTAAGAGCCAATTGTTTGAATTCATTAGTATATCTATAGCCAGGAATACTTTTATTGACACGACTTACATGAGTTTTAATAATTAAAACTAAACTGGGTGGTAAATATTTTTCACATAAATTAACCATATTTTCAATTGTATCACTTTGTGATATTTGTTGAGTTAAGACGTCACATTTTTTTTGTAGCTCTTTATTTTCTTGTGTTTTAATACGTACCTCATCAAGCAGTTTCATTTTTCTCGGTGTTTTTTGTGTAAGATAAAGTGGTGTTTGACATGACGATGTGCTGGTCGAGGCTTGTAGGCTACTCCAAGAACTCTCATTTATATCCTCGTTTGGTAATGATACATGAGGGGATAGTGAGTGAGCAACAGGGCTTGAACAAGAAGCGCCAGCTTCGATGTTAAATGTAATGTTTTCCTGTTCTATTTCTTTCGCCTCCTTTTCTCTTTCCGCAAGGATATCATCTATTGACCAATAGTTAATTTTGTTTATTGTTTTACCTTTGTGACCTTTGTGATTTATTAATTTTTACTAATTATTTCATAATAGATATTTTTGATTTATTATTATTACTTTTTATACTATTTTATTTATGTGACCTTTGTAATTTATTAATTTTTACTAATTGTTTCATGTTCGATATTTTTGATTTATTATTATTACTTTTTATACTATTTTACTAACAATTATACTATTTTATTTATGTGACCTTTGTGATTTATTAATTTTTACTAATTGTTTCATGTTCGATGTTTTTGGTTTATTATTATTACTTTTTATACTATTTTACTAACAATTATACTATTTTATTTATGTGACCTTTGTGATTTATTAGTTTTTACTAATTATTTCATGTTCGTTATTTTTGATTTATTTTAATCAATTAGCAGGCGCGTATGCGCATTTTGTACGCCAATTATACTTTTAAAGACACGACTTTTATCTGAGTAGCCTATAGAATTAGATTAAATAAAAAATTGGTTATTTTAAAACATGTATAACTAGGTATATAAATATGCAATACTTTGTTTTTTAATACTTTTTTATAATTATTTGTATTATTTTATTTATAATTACTTTTTGTTTATTATTTTTGAATTTATATTATTTTTACAATAACATTGTAATTAAATACTGCGTGTCAATACTATTCATAATTGATTAATGCTCTGTCAGTTGTCATGCCATATGGTGGACAGCTTACTATTTCTCTATGTTAGAAATAATTAAAATTTTATAATACTAAGTGTAAATATGTTATGTTTATAATGCATTATATTTTTACTTATTGGGTGTTTTAAAATGTTTTATTATTAAATGTATTATTATTTATTAATTGTATTTTATTATTGAAATTAAAATTATTGCCCTTGGATACGTCATACTATATAGTGCGGAAGATAATATAAAACAACTGTAATTGTAAGAATAATATTATTAAATTATTATTATTATCATTATGGTTATTGATATTTATAAAATGTTTGGTAAATACAAGAGAAACATTCTGTTTAACTCAATTATTTAACAAATGCGAAAGCCCGCGAACACGTTTAAAAACAAATTCCCTTCAGACGGTCACACTGATTTTGGCGGGCCAATCATAGAGCCTTATTTGCAATCCTTTTGTTAAAGGGCCGAGTGAACAATCTGTTTTCATATAATCTGTGGTAGTATCGTTATTTAAACGAAATCGATACTACTAGCGCCAATCCCGTGTCGACGTCAAGAACTTGAATTTACCTCGGTCGGCCATCTGTAATAGTATTTATTGTAATCACAATGATGTTGTGTTAAAATCCAAGGATATTAGGTATTTTTATCTAGTAACCTTGGCCAAAATCCGCCGCGGAGTGGTGATAATTGATAAAGAACGACGCAACGCGCACAGTCTGGTTATGTGCAACAGTAGAATCAAATACTATACATTACAATACGGGACAGTCAATGATAAGAAATCGCGACACAGCCCCGCGAAATCGTAGTGGTTGCCTATATCTACATAATCAGGCGTTCACAATATACTTTTTTAGATTCCAACTAAAATAAACATTAAAAATGAAGAAATAATTTTAAATTATATTTTATAACTTATTCTACATGTTATGACGTATATATTTGTATGTCGGTTCTTTTATTAAAAGAAAATTAAACAAATAAAATGTATTACCATAAAGTTATACGATTTATTTATTTTATTTCCAAAACGGGCACAATTGCTTAAAGAAATAATATACAGTGATATACATTATATATATACTTAAAAATAATACTAAAACCTACTAAGCGTAGAAAAAGGTAGGTCGCATTAGCACTCAGACCAAAAAAATTTGAATAAGATAGTTAGTCAATAAAAAAACTTATGCAAAAAACTTTCTAAACAAATTAGTGACTAACTTTACTAGAACAAGGATTATTATTACAAGACTATATTCATAAAAGACTCTAAAGGTAGAATTTATTATTAGAAAATAAGTGTAACATAAGTGTATTGTCTTATTAGACAATAAGTGTATCATTAAAACTAAAATGATTGAGTTAGTTAATCGTTACATACTTATAATTCCTAATATTTGTATAAATTGTAAATTCTTATTTATAGATAAGAAATTAAATGTCACTATAAATTATTTTATAAAAAAATGCAATAATCAGCTACAATTTAAGACTGTAAAAAACAAAAAGTTTAAAAAAATAATGAGTTTATAATAAAGTGTATATACAGTTAATAAATTACAAATGTATTTCTTAAACACACTATAAAATAATTATAAAACACAAAATCATAGACACCAATATAACTTATAACGTGTAATGTATAATATTTGATCATCGACATAATATTTAGTAAATAGTAATATGTTTGGAATTTGTTTAATTGTATTTGATAATTATCAAAATGTGTTATCATAATATTTACTATTTTGTTAGCGCCCGGTCTAAGATGTATAGGCAACCACTATGATTTTGAGGGGCATACTTTTGTCGCGATTTCTTATCATTGACTGTCCCGTATTGTAATGAATAGTATTTGGTAGAATCCTGGGAACGCACAGCTTCAGAATTTTTTTTTAAGCCGTTTACGATATTGAACTTCGTTAATAATAAATCAACACAAAGTGAATAATATGAATACATAACTATAGTTTTTTTCTATAATCACGTCGAAAACGTTTTACACATTATTATTATTATTATTTAAGGATATTTTTTATAGCTTCATAAGTACCTATTCAATACTGCAGTATAACACATTTATAGATATAAACATACTATTTTAAGTGTAATCTTTTGATGGAGTTAAGATAAGATAATAATTTATTGGCCAAGAAAGAATAGTTACTAGCATCATGTTGAATTACAATATTAATAAGAAGAATCATTAATAAAAATAGTTTGGCCTTATTCACAACTGAGGTAAAACCTTGTAACGGTGAAATTGGAGTTTCTAATCATACATGCATATATATATATGTATATTGTATAAGTAGTAAATATGATATTTAAATAAAATGTACACCAATTTCTAACTGTACTACTAAACGTTCTTTTTCTTGATTTGAACGAATTAAAAGGTATTTAAAATCGACTATGGATACTGAAAAACTCATAGTTTGGCAATAATGATTATCGAAGCGGATTTACTGTCGACTTTAAATTGTAATGATTTAGTTGATGCATTTGCCGAGGAAAAAAGTAGAAGAAAAAATATGGAACAAATCTACTTTACCGGACACCTTTTTTTTTCGATTTTTTTATTTTAAATCGATAGTATTTTGCATGCTGATTACGAATCTGCAAACATTTTTGGCCGCTCGCACTTACTTTGGAAGTTACAGACGTTGGGAGTTCGTAGATTTTGACTTACGCGCGCGCCCGACAGGCCCCGTCTCCCGGCGACCCCGGGTACTTCGTTAGTCGGTCGCCGCTCTCGACATACCGGCCGTCTTTCGACGTCGCGGTCGTACTTTAGCGAACACCTTTTTTTTCGATTTTTTTATTGCCATATTATAGTGTTTTTTTACGCTGAATACGAATCTGAATTTAAAATCGGCAGACTTCTTTTTTCAGTTAAGTTTTAATTAAATAAACTACTAACTATGCAAAACAATTCCCTACCACTGCCGGCTGCGGGAGCCGTCTCGAGCCCCCAAACCCCCAGAGGAAAAAAATAGCTCACCTAAAGAGAATAAAAAAAAACTAACCTGATACTGCTCCGAAAGCGGTTAGTGACCTAACGAGTCCAAACCTAGTCTGCTTAATGTTAGTCATTAGTGGTGGGCATAAACGTTATCGTGACGATAACCCAAAATAGTACCGTAATGAATATCGTTTTATTTATCAATTAAATTTATTGAAATGTTATTGTTTACCTAAAAATGTCGTAAGCTCTCACGATGTCGACCGAGAAAGTAGTTAATTTATACGATTTTAAAGAGTGGAGTATGGAAGGCAACGGTCTTGGTTTAATAAATAAATAAATAAATTACGTTTAATGTTCTCCCGGCCACGCGGAAGTGCCCGCGAGAGGACATATAATGACACTTACTTGCGACAACACTACAATCGACAAATTCAAATGGAGCTGTTGAAGCAAATTTCAAAATTGTAATAAAAAAACAATAGTTTGCAACTACAGGTAAAACTAATCATTTATACAAATGAATTGCAAATTCGTTCAAAATTCAATTTAACTATAATATATTATAGTGTTTCATTGCGAAAATCGACTTTCTTTTACCGGTCACACTTATCGTTGCTCGACATTTGCGGATTCGTCAATTTGTGAACAATGATATGTCCATCGAACGTTATTCAATATCACCTCCGAATGGCCAACCAAACGGTTGTAGATTGGGGCTCATTTTGTAGGGAAGTAGCGTTCGATGACATGGTTGTTCATAAAACACAGATAGGAGGTGTTGGGAAAACGGTGGAAATTGACGAGTCCAAATTCGGTCGCCGGAAGTACCATCGTGGACATAGAGTCGAAGGACAGTGGGTGTTTGGTGGCTACGAGCGGGAGAGTGGCTTATGTTTTTTAGTTCCAGTGGAGTGTAGAAAAACGCTGAAACACTCGTTAATATTATACTCTACTGGATAAAACCGGGTACAACCATCATTTCTGACTGTTGGAAGGTATTTGATTTTATACATTAACAAATGATAAAAAAAAGAGAACTAATTAAACGACGTATCACTTTTATTGTAATAAATATTTCATTATTATATATATATAATACATTTTTTTTTTAATCCGCATTTACCGTTAATGTAGGCTAGATACAATTATTGAAACGCAGACGCGCTAAGTTATCTGGTAGGTAACTGGTGACTACTGTAACATCATGATGACATTAGGTAGCCATACACGAGAGGATTTTTTTTGAAGGATTAAATCCTTAGGTCCTCGATGGATTTGGTCTGTCGGACTAGGTCCTAAGCTGTGCCCACTAACGTGAAAATAAAAGTCCGCTACTTTTCGTGGAGTGAATCCACCAGCGGACTTAGACTAAGTCCGCTGGTTAGTGGAGGAAATCCGTTGACTTTAGTGCTGAGGACCTAGTCCTCTGGTCTTTCAACACGTCCTGAAAGATCTGCGGATTTATATCATGGATTACAGCTTGTTTATCAGTTATTATTGTTATGTTATGAGTTTGTGTTATGTAAATGCTATTTTATACTCATACGTTTTAAATATATAAATTATATATAATAATGAATAAACATAATAATATGCCTTCAAGAAAAAAAAAAGTTGATAGCCGCTACAGGGTTGATGGTCGGATATTATTATACTTTGAAAAGAAAAATGAGGTGTTCACCTGGACAAGAGTCTTACTTGTGCAACCCATATTAAGACCAAAATAAAATCGCTAAACCTTACACTTCACAAGCTTAGACATCTCCTTAAATCAAAAACTTCGCTAAATAACAAAATATTAATTTACAAACAACTCTTACGTCCAGCAATAACCTACGGTATTCAAGTCTAGGGAACTACTAAAATCTCTAATTTAAACATCCTTCAATCTTTTCAATCAATAAGCCTACGTCTCATCACAAACGCTCCCTGGTATGTAAGTAACCGAACCCTACACAATGACCTCAACACACCAATGCTATCTACCCTTGCTTCCTACCACTATAAAAAATTCTATACGAACGCTCTCAACCACTCTAATCCTCTTATATCTAAGCTAGCTTCTCTCACAATTCCCCACAATCCTCCTCGCAGACTAAAACGGAACTGGCCACGTGATTTACTCAACACTTAACATACAATTCAAAAAAAAATATAAAAAAGTACTAATCCCTTAAACTGAAATTTTAAATTCCTATTTGGAAGTAGTGTTAATGGACGCTCCCTTCTTTTACGTCGTCTTGTCTAGTTTCTATTTCAGCTCATTTACCTATTGTTTTATTGTATACAGATTGTAAATATTGTCTTTATTTTAATTAAAACAAAAACAATGAAAGTGTTTCAAAAACTGGCTCGCTAGAAGGGACTTGTTTGGTCATATACCATTATTAAAAAAGTTGAACGAAAATTAACCAAATGATTTGAAAAACTATTTGAGGATGGCAAAACCAGATTTTGATCGACTTTTGGGTAAGTGTTTTACAATTTTTAAATTATACACCATATTATTTTTTTATATTAATGTTAGAACATTTTGATGTGTATAATGTGCCATAATATGACATTAATGTAATATTCATAAATTGTAATATATCCAGTATTGTCGTGGCCGTAGACTTTAGGAGTGATTAAAATAACAACAATTTTTTAACTTTAGTCACCGTTTATTCTACTACGCGACATCCGGCAGGTCGTCGTTTTGGGCCACGAGGATATCGTCCATGAGGTCCAACTGCTCGACGGCTAGTTGGAGCGTGTCGTCGGGGTCCACCTCCATTGCCACCTCCCTCGTTCCCGATTCGTCGGAGACATCGAGTGTGAGGTCGATCGTCGCCACTGCTGTGGCCGCTGTCGTCGCCGTCGCCGCTGTCGTCATCGTCGCTGCTGTTGCCGTCATCGCCGCTGTTGCCGCTGTGAACGGGACGTTCCGCGGCTTGCAGTGACGCAGTCGCCGTTCCTCCTCACGTTCCAATTGCGCATGGTACGCGTTCCGGGTAACGATTTTTGGAGAGGTACTGGTCCCCGGGGCAGTTAACGGCCTTGTTGTTGAGTGGGGCCTCCGGAAGTAATTATTTTCCGGTGGCGTGGCCACTTTCTTGGGGGGTGGGGCCGAGTGGGTACGGACGGTCTTACCTGTATCGGCTCCCATCCTTCCTCTCGTCCCTACCTGAACCTGGCTAGGGTTTTGGGTCGTTTAACCGTATCTCGTGCTCCACTATCTGTGTCCGACCAACTTGTCCACTGAATACTGTAGGGTACTGTGTTAACACATTCCTTAGTTGTTCACCAATATAGCCTACCGGTAGTTCCACCTCTGTCAGGTCTACCGGTTTAAGCGTATTTTCTGCCGTCTTCTGGGGCCGTCGCCAACTGATAGTCTTCCTCTGGTCGTTGCCCAGATGAATAGTACCAGCGCTGTAGTCCCATGAAGCACCTTGTTCTACTAGGAAGTCGTGGCCCAGCAACACGTCCGTTGTGAGCTGATCTAACAATGCCGCCATGATTCTAACTTCCAGTCCCGATATTTTTGCATGGAGCTCACAGTAGCCATTCACGTTGGCGACTCTTCCGTCAGTCGTACGGGCTACTACTTCCGGTCCTGATATCGGATTCCCATATTTTTCGGCAACCCATTTCCGTACATAACTCCGTCCAGCTTGAGAGTCCAGTAGTGCCACCACTTCGCCCGACGGGAACTCCAATTCCACTGCCGGTGTTGGCATTACACTCCTGTCGGTCTGGTTACGCTCTTCCTCTTGAACCGGTCCGTCGATCACCATCAAGTTCTTGAGTTTTTCGCTCGGCTTGCTTACTTCAGCGTCGCCGGTTAACTCCTCTGTTTGGTGTCGTTGAGCATCAAGAGTAGCGTTGACATGTGTGGCAAATTGTTGTCGTAATTCATATAAAGAATCGCGTCGGGTTCGTGATATAACCACTTCTGTCGGTATGTCCGTTTTGTTCATATTAAGTAGGTCTAGTAGGGGGTATTTACCATTTTTTCGGGTTTGCGCGCCAGCTTTTCGCCCTCTTTTACAGAGTTGCGGTTAAGGGACGCCCCAAAGAGTGGTTTTACCGGTACTTCCGAAGATTCGGGTATTTCCTTGCCTACTGGGTTTTTCCCTATCAATTTTTTGACCGGAGTGGGTTTCCCTCACCCGGTCTTCTGCGCGTTTCCCGACGGCTTTGTCGGTTTTCCACAGTCCCTACTGAAATGTGGGCCACCACAGCGCCAGCATTCAATCGGTTTTTTCCGTGGGTTATTGCGCGCGGTCGACTCCGGAGCCGTATGTTTCACGTACGGGGGTTTTTCCGGTTTGCGACTTACCTCGATTTTTGTCGCTAACGCCCTTAGCTCTAAAAATGACTGCGGCGCGTTTACACGAACGAGAGCCTGATACTCAGCGCACATTAAGTCGGATACCGTTTCAACTGCCTCTAATTCGGATAAGCCACAATCGCGGCGCCGAAACAGTTGAAATTTCTCTAACACAAATCGCGCAAAGACTGAGTCGGGTTTTGTTTCCAACTTAACAGTTCTGTGCGGATTTGTTTCCTTATCCCGTGGCCGTCGAATTATTCCAAAAACTCGGTTTTAAATTCGGGCCATGAGGGGTCTAGAGCGCGCAGTGTTCCCCACCAAGTGCCTGCGCTGCCTTTTAACTGTGGGGTTAACACTTTTACCCATTTTTCGTTGGGCACATCAGCCTCGACGAGTACGCTAGCGGCAGCGCTCAAAAACCGTTTGGGGTTCTCAACTTTCTTTCCGCTAAACTCGGGTAAAGAATTTCGGACAATAACTATTTTATACTGCGGTAATAAAAAAGAATTTTGATGAGCCGTGCTATTTAGCTCGTGCTTATTATTAAAAATTCTTCCCTCTCCAAAAGTTACATTCGATTGACCACTCGGACGCCCATAGTTATTTTTTACTATTCCACTTATATTGTGTTGTGGTTCTTGATAAAAAAAATTATTTGAACTCTGTCTGGTGGTTCCGTTTGTAAAATTAATCGGATTGGGGAATATAATTTCGTTATATTCGGTTCCTATACCAACACTTTTATTTTTAATCGGTTCAAAATTTGAGGAGGCAGTAGGCGGGTCTATTCCGTTTTTTGAACAAGACGGGTACATAGACGAGTGGCTGACTGTCTCCTGATTTATTCCGTCATTTTGGTGTGGTTTAGGATAAGACAAAGATTGCGCGTGTTTAGACAACATTATATTTTCCGTCGGTTGGTCCGTTTCCGTTGCAAACGGTTTTAGGAGTCCATAGTGGGCTAAAATATTTTCTAGTCGACCTATTCACCCAATTAACAAATTAAATTATTTTAGTCGGTTTTGAATAATGTCGATGTCCGTGTCTAAACCTACCACGCGGTTGGATATCGTGTCAAAACAGTTTTCCAGTGTGCCTAGACGGTTTTCCATTTCGGGGCCGTCCAACAGACGTCGAGTTTCCTTGACGTTGTCATTTATACCGTTTTGGTTTTTACCGTCATCAATGGCGTCACTACCGACTGCGCCAATTGTCGTGGCCGTAGACTTTAGGAGTGATTAAAATAACAACAATTTTTTAACTTTAGTCACCGTTTATTCTACTACGCGACAAAAATAATAATACTGATTTTCGGCGGTCCGGTGACGGCCATATTTATGTTACCGGCGGCGGTCAACATTGCTGATAAGCTGCGCCGGGGTTTTGCTTAATGGGCAATTAGGGAAGCACGACCCGGCCGGGTATTGTCATCGCGGATTGTGTAATAGCCAGACCGCGGTGATGGCAATACCCGACCGTGTCATTATTAAACATTTATTTTCTACTCAGATTTACTAAGACCGCAAATAACCAAACAGGATACAGTAATGCGCCAGGCAATACCTGCAGAAAAACGTTTTATAGCTACTTTACGGTTTCTAGGTACTAGTAGGTCATATGAGGACTTAAAATTTAGAACATGAATTAGATGAGACGTGTTGGGCTACCTATGAAGTATTACAACACATATATATGAAGGTAAAAATAATACTTTATTTACTTTAAAAAATTTAGTTACATTTTAGCAAAACCTAAATGTATCATTAACAATTTAGGAACTAAACATTATAATAAATATTTGCCATGTAAGTCTTTTCCTCTGGCTTATATGTAACAATTTGATAACTAAAGTAATAACAAAATTAACATTAAAATAACTAGATACTTAATAGTTTTTCCTCAGACTTTTGTGTAACAAGTTGAATTTAAATTAAAAGATAATATTATAATAATAGGTAATAAAGTACTTTAAAAATTATAAAAAAATTAAAAACGTCATTGATCATCAGTGGAATTAGTTGATGTATTCCAATTACAAATAAAGCTTTGAACACTTGTTGCTGGTGATTCACTAGACTATATAGGGAATAGATTATTGGAAATATCAACAATGTCATAACGCTCATGTAGTTGCCCCAGAAGTCCTTTGGCACAAACTTTTTGAAACAACAGTTCAGCATCACCTTGTGTCAGGAGAAAGTAATTTTCAAATCGATGAACCATCATCACATAGTTCAACGCCTGGTATGACATTATAGTTTTACATTAAAACATAAAGACCTTTTTAATATTTCGGATTTAATAGGTCGGAAACCCGGGAAGAGCGGGGACGGCGGCCAAATACCCAGTGGCGAAGGGAGTACCGCCCTCCGAGGACCACCTTGCGGCGGGCGACGCGGCTAATGGAAGAAGCCTTTGGGCTGATTCAGGGTCCCCAAGGTCCACCAAGAGGTGACTACGACCTGTATAGGCAGAGCTGAAAAGACCGCCACACCGGTCTACCTTTGGCCTCGCGGTACGAGTGGGAGTGGCCTCAACAAGTGTCCAAACTTCTAAAGATTTGTCTTTCAGAACTCCAAGGAATCTTGGACTTAGAAATCAGCTTGTTGAAGCCCTTCAGACTCAGAAGGAACTGGAAAAAACTGTATCGCACCTGAAAGTAATGCTGGAGCAAGCAAACACCGCTGATAAATGCCTTGAGCTTTGTTAACATTATTTATGTTGGTAAAAAATAATATGGTTAATAAAGATAGGGCTCCACGTTCAAGAAGATATTCTAAACAAATTAAACAGCTGGCATCAACAATTCATTTTCTTGGTCCTAAAGTCTTTAGGTTTTTACAAAAATAATTTTACCTTCCCGATATTCGAACGCTGAGAAACATAACTTCTTGATATGAGCTCAAACCCGGTCTAAATAATATTCAACTTTTTATCTTTTAATACAAGAAACTTACGTCCCGAAGCTCTAGATTCCTTTCTTTGTTCTGATGAGATGTCAATAAAATCACATCTTTTTTACAATGTCTCTAAAGATAAAATTATTGGCTTAAATCAATCGAAAACCGGCAATACATATGAATCTGCTCTGGTACTCATGATCAGAGGATTAAACTGAAATTGGAACCGACCAATTGCATACTACTTAATCTCTAATACATGTTTTGGTACGGATTTAAATGGCATTATTTTTTCAGCTATTCGCCGACCTCGAAGTATCAATATTAGAGTAAAAGCTTTTATTCTAATCAGGGTTCAAATTTTATTCAATTTTCTAATATCAACCATGTTATTTTAACTCATCCTTACTTTGAAGTTGACGAGGAAAAAGTGTTAAATATATTTGATCCCCCTCACTTATTAAAATCGGCGCGTAATATGTTTTTTAAACATAATTTTGAGATTAACGGTGATTTAGTTGAGAAGAATTACTTAGATACTTTTTATAATTTTGATTCGAAATGTAATCCACGCATGGTCCCAAAATTAACATATTCATAAGTTCATCCAGGGCCATTTGAAAAAATGAAAGTACGGTTAGCAGCACAGGTATTTAGTTCGAGTGTTGCTGCCGGCATGTCCACCGCTATGAATTTTGGGATTTTACCTCCTAGTGCAAAACATACAATATATTTTATTTATAATAATATGGAAAAATTATTCGATATTTTCAATTCGTCAACTACTCCTAATAGAAATTACAATAACCCCTTCAAATATATTTCTCCTCAAACAAATCATTTAACTAAAATGTTTGAAGTATTAAATAACATGAAGGTAATTAACAAATTGAATGGAACTGACGTTACTAAACGCGTAAACTTTATAAATAGATGGTTAGTTTTAATATCTGGTTTGCAAACGCTATATAATTCCTTAAACCCAACCCAAAATAAAGTTTATGCTCTTTGCACTGGTAGGTTGAATCAAGACTGCTTGGAAAATTTATTTGGGACCATGCGTAACCAAAATGGTAATAACATGAATGCATCTTCGATACAATTTATTAAAGGTTTTTAAAAAGTTTTTTGTCTCAATTATTTCCAACATTCCGCCGTAGCTAATTGTATTGAAGATCTTGACCAAATTTTATGTAGCATAAGTGATCCTCAATTAGCTTCCAAAATTCCTGATCTAATAACTCCTAAGCAAAACTTTTTTAATTTAAATCCTATAAAAATCGATACAGTGGATTATGGAAATCTAAATCTACCAGAACATAACTATTTTACTTATGTTTGCGGTTATCTTATGAAAAAATGCTTAGAGAAACACGTTTGTCAAGTTTGTATAATTATGCAAACTATCAAAAGTCTTTAGAGTAACTATTTCTTCTTTCTTTCTTCAAATCGTGATCGCAAATGAGCCGACCTAACTTTACTTACCCACTCCCATTAATTAATGTATTTTTGCTATTATTATGTCATCTTCTATGTTAGTCAGTTTTTTTTTAAATTTTATACTTGTTCACAGCATATCCTGTTATTTTTAGCTTTAGGTTATAAATGTATTTTTCTTTGTTCATACTTTGTTAACTGTTATCAGTGTTATTTTGTATATTTAACTTTACCAAAAGCCGATTGGCGTTTATTATATAAATAAATAAGTAAATAAACGTGGGGGAAAAATGCTTTAGCCTAATACTAAGGGTATTTGCATTTACTTTGAATTTTCATTCTCCCAAGGCCTATAGTTTTATAAGGGAAGAATTTGGCCATTGCTTACCACATCCATGTACAGTAAGGTCTTGGTACCACGAGATAAAGGTTGAAAAAGAATTTAGAGTCATTTAAAGCACTTAAAATTAAAACCGATGGTTACAAGGAAAAGGGAAAAAACTTTTTTGTACCTTAATATTTGATGAAATGCACATTAAAAAGCAAATAGAGTAGGATGGACAAAATTACCATGGATTCAGCAGTACTGGTAAAGATTCAGCATAGAATGAAACTGAGCTTAAAGCAGCAACTCAAGTTGTTGTTCTTATGGTGGTTGCACTGGATGATTCATGGAAAGTTCCTGTAACTTATTTCTTACACAAAGGATCAACTGCAGAAGATAAAGTTTATTTAGTACTAGAAACTTTGAAAAGACTTTTTGAAATAGGTAAAAAAAATCATAACAAAATATTTTTATCAATGAAATTAAAGAACTTATTATTTGACATTTTTTTTTACAGGTATCGAAATTCCATCAATTATTTTTGATGGGCCTGCAACTCATTTTACAAACTGGGTGCACATTTTCCAGCAAAAGAATTGATAACACATTTTTTTCATCTAAGCGACCCATCAAAATTAGTTCACTGTATTATACGTCCAAGCCATGTTCGTAAATTAGTGAGAAATGCTCGGAGCTCAATGAGAGATACATTAAAGTCTATTGCAGTTACAAAATCTTCTTTTTATTATAAAAATATTGAGTATACCGATTTTGTTGTTACTAAAGAACACTTGAATTTACATAATAGTAAACATTTTAATTCATTAAAATTGATCGCATTAAATCTTTGTCGTTCTGCTCAAGTGTTGGTTTTAAACAGCTTATGGAACTTGTTGAACGTAACAATAAAGTATGCAAAGAAGAGGCTATTAATTGGAATACAATCCTTGTCCTTTATCCCATGTCAGTGCTTTTATGTATGTAACTATATCATATAACAACATTTGTATTCTTTCAATGTTAGTTGCACATTTATACACTTTTCCATGAGGATTCCTGGAGTTAAGTATGTCAAACCACCGATTAACAATTCTAATGAACTGAGTGGTTGCTTCGCTATTTTCAAATCCTTTTATATTTGAAGCTCGACAAAAATCAATGCATCAGCAACACTAGAACTTGTTTGGGCAGCAATATTTACCTTCAACCCCGTGTTGAACTTATTTACTTAACCCCCATCCCGCGAGTTGCGTCCACATACGACCGCGTCAATAACTGGTTCCCCGAAAGGAAAATCACCCTTTCTCCGTTCCAGCTCCAGTACAGGTGCATTACTTATACGCTTGCTTCCGGGAAACCGCCTGCTTAAATAATAATTATTCTTAATTTAATTTTTTTTTTCTCTTTCTCCCCTTAAATCTCTACATCTCAATATCTCTATCTCGCTATATCTCTGTGTTTACAGTAGGCGAATAGTGAAAACAAACACGCTGAGTAATAATATAACTTTTTAGTTTGCTGTGAAGCTCCTTTTTGTTTTTTCTGTTCTTGTTCTCGACTTGCCTTTTCTTCTTCTAAACATTTTTTTTTGTTTGTGTTAAAGTGCTGCGAAAATACTGTAGTGAAATAATAACCGCCTCAGTACGCAGTCACATTAATAGCTCAAAATCTGTTCTCCTAAACAAAATGTTTTTTTTTGTTTATTACCATTTCTTCCTCTCGACTACTGAGACAAATTATTTATTTTTTTTTTTTTTTTCTCATTATTTTCGAACCGTTGACGTCAGTTAACTACCGTCGCGCGTATCGCCGACGACACTAAACAACGAGTTTCGGAAAAACTTAAATCAAGTGTTTAACATTGTTTTTTTTTACCACACTGATTTCACCTGCCGTCTTAAAATATTATTGGTGGTATTATTCCTTTTTTTTCCCTCCTCGTCCCAAAGTATTTTTCTTTTTTTTTTATTCGCTCCCCTTAAAATATTGTATTGATGTTACTATCTATGCCTTTTTTTTCTTCTCATAACCGTCGAATATAAGTTTATTGTAGTTGCGCGTATCGCCGACACCACCGGACGACTAGTTTAGAAGAAAGAAAAATAAGGTCGGATGTAACATTATATAATATACCTAATATTATAACATTTATATCATTTTTTTTCCCCAACAAATTCTTATTTAAGTGAGCGAGGTTCGCAACACAAATACAACCACTACACCCAACCAACCCAACCTTTACTTTTGTAAACACACCCTATTCTCCATCATAATCTAATTACTATAGAAAATACACCAAACCAACAAGCTAACCAAGCTGACCGTCCCAGGGTTTACCGAGGCAACCCGGCAAACCAGAAAGACGCTCGTGCTCAGAACGCTTGGCGTGCTCCCAAGAGTGGTACCGGTCAAAGGCCATCCAAGCCTGACCCAAGGACAGCTCCGGCTACTCTTCCACCGCCGACAAGAAAACACGACACATCGCAAGTTAAGATAACAGAGGCTAACCCTTGGACACGTCTCTCTTCGCAAACCAGTTGTCCGTCCGAGAAACTGTTTCCAGACAGGAATTCTCCCCGTCGGCCCCAGCCCTTATTGACATCTCTCGGCAAACATACGCCGAACTCATCACTGATGACAACGCCATGTCTAAGGTGCTCCTTTCGGAATATTACGACTATTATTCCACCGCAATGCTTTGGCTCAGAACAACAACACTGAAGCAGAAAAACTCCCAGCCTATAACGCCAGCAAAGGATGCACTTCTTGTGCTAACTCAGACCACAGCGTTCAATCTGCCCGAGCCATTGCTACTCCAAGTTAGGCAACTTGGCAATGTTGTTTCCACTACGAAACAACATCTGTACCCAAACTTCCCACCCCTTCCAACACATGTCATCCAGGGACGTGGCGGATATTTTGGTACACTAGCTCCACCCGGACCAGGCGTCGATGACAACATCCACAACCTATACGAGGAGCTCCCATGCTTAGGAGTCACATCCGAAGCAGTGTTCAATGCCATCAGCAACGCACCCCCAGGCCCATACCAATCAAACGTTACGTATGAGTGCCTCAAACCAAACTCTAATTTATCAGGGTTTCGCCCGTTAGGCTCACGCCGAAACTAGCCAAAGAATTTGGCTTTCGATAATTCCATTACCGAAGTCAACTTCCCGTCGTATCCAGCGAATACCGGTTTCAACTACCAGTTCCTCACTGCGATATCCGTCATCTTGGCGAATACCAAGACGTTCAAGAATACACCTGTTGTATTCTCAACGCTTAGCGAAGTGGGATCGCAATCCCAACTAGTTATAGCCAGGCCGATCGTCCAGCCCGGACTTTCCTGCCTCAGAGGAGAGCAAATTGCTACTTCTCTCTGCCAAAACAGCTTAGCTGTATCTGGCGCCGCGATTTTCTTCGACTCGCAGCTTCTCAAAGAACCTGCACCGAATGGAGATCCCACGTCCTGGGTCCTTGTTACGCCAGCCGACCACATAGCTATTCCGCCAGATTGGATAGCTAACCGGAATGCTCGCAGAAATCTACCAGCCCAATATCTGGTCAACATATCCCAACAAGCTGAACCATTCAAAGTGAATACTCTGAAAACAATGGTTTTAGCCAAACGTTAACAACGTTCCCATCAGCGTGTATACCCTGAATCATAGCACCGTGAACAATGACTCCCCTGCAAACAATACCAGACAAGCGACCCCCAACTCGAAGGATTTCTTCTTAGTTGACGACCTTCTAAGAAAGCGAATCGGTACGAAAAATGGAAATGAATTAAAACCAATCGTGATCCCCATTTCTAATGTGCCACAGGTAATTTGGAAGTATCACGATCACTACCTTTCCAACCATCCTGGGTGGAAAGAGACATATAGAACGGTTTTACTGGCGAGGTCTAAAGAATCACGTTAGGCTCTATGTCAAGTCTTGTCACATTTGCGCGTGCACTAAGCCTCTTAACGCCAAGGCGGAAGACCCTCTTTCGACTAGAAAACCGCGACAACCCTGGAAGGTCATCAGTATCGATCTCATGGGCCCTTATCCGAGAACCGGACGGGGCAAAACATGCATACTGGTGGCCACCGATTGCTTTAGTAGATGGGTCGAAGCTTACCCCTTAGGGTTCGCCACTACTAAAGTTATCACACAAACACTCGAGCGCGAATTCTTTGCGCGCTACGGCTATCCCCGTGTGTGCCTCAGTGACAATGGCCCCCAATTCACATCGAATAAAATGCTCAAAGCACTCGAGCGATGGGGGGCGGTGGGTTGGACGACCCCAGTTTATCACCCAAGAGCCAACCCCACTGAGCGTCGCAACCAAGAACTGAAAAAAGGACTCCGTACACTTGGTGGGAAAGACAGTGCGTTTTGTCGGCAGCGGAAAGTCAGCGACAGCGGGACCTCCCAGGGCAAAGGGGACCGTCCCGAAAAAACCCAGAACCCCTTCGGCGAAGCGAAAGTCGGCTCTCCGTCTCCGGGCATTCCGTCAGGCAAAGAAGGAGCAGACAGCTCAACCCCAGAAGCCGAGGACGCCATCTACCTCTCAACAGTTTAGACTGGCAAAACCGGACCATGGGGACGCCGGGCCATCCAGGGACACGTGCACGCCGAGGAACAGCCGTCAAACGACTCGATCCACCCCGAGGTCACCCCGGTGGAGGCCGCCGTCGACCCGCCACCCACTGCCTCGGTGGAAGAGGAAACCCCATCGCTGGAGCAAGAGCTCGAGGAGATGGCCGAAATGGACTGGACGAAGACGGACACCGGACCAGAAGACTTCCAGTCCTGTCCTACTAGTCCTATCGACAAGCCACTGTAGGGCGATCCGCCATACCGTAGTCCGCCATCGGTACCTTACAATAGGTCCTGAGGGCGAGTTGATAAGGGACTAATCCTTCTCGGCCCTGTTAGCTGCACCACTACCCGGCGGATTGACGGCTTGGCGGGGGAGGGTTGACACGGCCCGTGATACAAATTACTAATAGGACGCCGCGCACTGCGTCCACATACGACCGCGTCACACCTTCTTTTTCCTGTAAATCTAAAAATATATTATTATTTATTGTCTTTGAAAATAAATCTATGAAAAAGGTTAGAAACCATTTAAACATTGTTTGGTAGCTTAGTATTTTACACATTTAATAAAATACATTTTCATTAAATATTTCACTAGTTATCGTAATATAATGTCATCTAAAGTTGTTTATTTATAAAAAAAAATACAATTTATTATTGATAAAATGGGTGAAATAAAAAATAATTCTACATTGAATAATAGGTTACATAGCCCAGGGATCGAAGAATATTCCAACAGCAATCCAACCAAAATTCTCAATCAATTAAAACATTTAGTATATTTTATCAAATTTGAAAATAATACACAAAAATATATAAAAACAACAAATGAAAAGTAAGCTCCATAATTTGTATAACAATAGTATTGAACAATTTTAGAGTATTTTCAACAGAATAAACGAATCGGAATTCAAAAATATGGCTGAAGAAATAGTTAAAAACCGGAATCGTGTAGCCCAAATGAAAGTTGAAGATAATATTATAAATGAATTAATTGAAAATATACATGTTGTAGCAAATGATTTACAGACCGAGTTTGATAAAGAACGTGAGTTTAGTTAATTCTAAAAACATTAGCTAAGCACTTATAATTATTTAAAATTTGGGGACGAAGAAACCAAGATAGTGTCTTATGATGTATTATGGTGTCAACCGATTTGTCAAACCTATTTAAGATAATATTTACCAAACTATTTGTAAGTTGAATTTCAATTATACATGAACTAACAATTATCATGTACCAACAAAATGGCAAATTTAAGCGTCAGAATTTTATTAAAAATGTAAACATTTATAACTAAAAGTAAATAAAATTACCATAAATTATTAAAAAATGTTTGTCATTAGAATTGCAGCCAACGGATATTATTGATATGTGTGATAAGGCTATTTCTCTGAAACTATCGAATATAAAGAATTCTAAAAATATAAATTGCGTAGAAGAATTTGTCAAGTTAACCAAGGTAGACAATAGTAATTATAAATACAAAATAAAGATTTTATTGCACATGTAAATTTTGTTCTCAGATTAGATTACTAGATTTAGCAAGAATAGAAAATGAAGTAAATCAAGTTTTAAATAAATCGAATACGAAAAAAAAAATAACTAAACCTACTGGAGTCAAAACAACTAGAACAATTGGTGGCGATTCAGTTTCTTCACCGGGTATTTCTAACAGAAATGAACGTGAAAAAAATAACTGTTTAGCTGTTAAAGCTCGTTTGGAACGTATTAGAGAGTTTTCAATCAACACAAACGATGAAGACACAGCAGATACACCTGCATTAAGATCACGCACTAGAACACCTCACAATTTTTTCACTCGCTCTAATACTGAAATGAATGGAAGGTTAGTTTAATGTAAAAACTCAAAAGTATAAACCAACAACTAAGATACACCTAACAAATATATAGGTCGAGATTGAATGATGATTTTTTGAGCCGTGATGGAATATTTGGTGCAGACGACTACTTATTTGAATTTTCTAGTTCAAACAATAGTACTCACGATAGAGATTTTGAAGATGACAATAGCGGAGATACACATTTATCGTTGGCACCGTTTAATAACTGGTCAATAGATAATAACAGTAATGAGTAGTTGAACAATAATTTGTAACACATTTATTATGATAAATGTACATTACTATTAAATTTACGTAAAAGGATATAATAAAATAATGTCAAGAAACTACTAACTGCATTAGTTATTAACCAAGGTATTTTTGGGAAACATGTCAAAACTTGATCGGAAAATTTACTAAGCGGAACAACGTGTCTCAGTAAAATTACTTCATTTTCTGCATTTCTCTCTCTAATTTTTCCTAAAGATCTGACAAAATTACCCTACAATAAAAAAAATGTATAATTATCCTGTAAAAAAAAAAAATAATTAGATGTTTAATTTTTACTAGTGGATAACTTGAGGCTCTAGGCCATGAATAAATAGCTACGATTACCCGCTGGTCTTTTAATTTCTCATGCTGTCTCGTTCCTATCCTAATTTACGGGATTTCCTTTTCTGCTGGCACAAATAAATGACGAGTTGCCTAAAACATTTAAGTTGAACATCAGACTGTGACGTGTCTGTTTGGCTAGTTGGCTAGTCTAGGCCGAATCGACAGTCGATAGGGTTAAATTAGTGGACCCGAAGATGGGACGGATAGCTACACCTAAATATCTTTAAAGTCTCCTTTGTATATTTGCTATATCGCCTGAGGAGCTTAACGGGCGATCGTACCTCTAAGTAACTTAACTCTCAAGTGTGCATCGAAACAAAAACAGGTTTATTAAATAAGTAAAGCTATGTACATGTATATATTATACCTCTACCTGGATCCTAAAGCGTTCTCTGTAGTTAGTCCAGGTAATGGCGAAATTGAACGGACACACGAGTACGGGTAAAGTTAAAAGAAATATAAAATAGTAAGGTAACGTGAAATAATAAGTAATGGATTTAGAATAATTAGGCCGCGGTTGAATTATTTTTAAGGAGTGGATCGTAGTTGAACTTGCATTTTTTGCAAAGCTGTGATCCACAGTCAATATCATCTCTAAGATAGTGCTCTCGAACAATCTAAGTACAAATCAAATATGAGAAAATTCACTAAAATGGTAAGACACTTATTTTTCGCCAAACAAATATCAACATGTTTTTCTTTTTTCTTTTATTGTTGAGAAATTAGTCATTAATTATTGCATTTCAAAAGTCCCTCCACCAAATGAATCTTGCGTTTAAAACCATAATGTTTAATACTAATAATATGATCTTATACTAACATATTATTATACGGTTATATACAAGAAACATACTTATGTTTACAAGTATAATTTACAACTTAATCAATAAATAGTTAGAACTATACTTATTTTACTTACTTTAAGTACATTACCGCGTTTGGCCTTACGTATAAATGTTTTAGTCGTTACTATCATGACTACCGTATTTAAATATGAACACTGAAGGTAATTTAATTTATGAGAATAAAATAATAAAATATTAATAATCAAGTTAATATAGTCAAAAATTCAAATCAAAATCACAAGTCAATTCAAAATAATTAACAGTTCATACTCATAGCCCCACAAGTCTGTGTTCACAACACTGAACACACGTTCAAAATTACTAAAACATAAAAACCGGTTATCAGGTATCCCTTATTAATAGTACCAAACTACTAAATTTAAAAAAGTGTCATTATAATTATTAATCAAGTGTAATTCAGTTGTCTATTTATTCAATAATTTAATATCCTGTCTTCAACGTCCATATAAACTGTACTGTACATGGCCACTACACTGATATCTAATCTACCAAACAAATTATAAATGTAGTTTCAATAATTACTTATTTATTAATATTTACTTGCCTTAAAAACATTAAAATATTAATTTATTATAAAAATATCTTGACCTAACTGTAAGTGTGAAAATTTGTAAACTGTTGTGAAATTATGTCGATGGTCGGGAAAAAATTTGTAGTCAAAGTTTTGAATACCTAGATTAAAAAAAAACTGTACAATTTTTTTTTGCTAAAACAATCAAAATTATACAACAAGATCATTCCGTCATGTAAACAGGATCATTCCACCTTCGACCGTACTTGCCCAGAACCAATTCTTTAGCCAACTAATCATAAATTAATTAATCGTATAATGGCCACTGAAAATATCTCGTTCACTGAAGAGTGAAGCCTCTAGGGTTAGACGCTCAAGACTTTCCATCAAAGCTGTCTCTTATGCCGAAGTTTCTAATATGGACACCATTCATTTTAAGAATAATCATTTTGTTCAGAAATCCAGCTTAGGTTCCTCTTCTTTCTTCCCTCTAAATAACACTACACCCTCTCCATCTAAAAATAAAATAAAAAAGGTTTTTCACTCCTCTATAGCCAATTCACCTACCTCCTTTCTTCTCTTACTCAAAGTTCACACTTCACACCAAACCGAATACAAACTATAAATATTTTATATTATTTTTTATTTTTTAAGTGCTTAAGGGCATTTTTATTTAAACGATTAAACATCTTTATAAATATAAATCAAAAGAGTATTAATACATACATATGAGTAAAATATATATATATATATATATATATATAACAAAACATGTGTGGGGTTCTACTTCCAGTGAAGTAGTCCCATTCTTAATCTAATAATTAGACTAAGTCGAATGGCTTCAGTCGTTTGAGTCGTCTGATGTCTTGCGAGTTGTCGAGGAGTTGTATGGCAGCTGTATTTAAGTGAAGCTCCAGTCTTTTTGCGTGTTTGCGGGCAAACCGGGTAATTTCATCCTGCACGGATGTTATTTTTAGATCGCGGTGGATGATGTCGTTCTTATCATACCGATATGCTGCAACAATGGTACGAAGAGCGATGTTCTGGCTACGTTGGATGAGTTCGGTATTAGACTTACTGGCGCAACCCCACAGTTGAATACCATAGATCCAAATCGGTTTAACAATCGATACATACAGGAGACGTTTGCTGGTTAGGTCTAGCTCGGAGTGTCGCCCAACTAGCCAATACAGTTTGCGCATTTTTTCTTTGATTTGTAACTTTTTCTGGCGTACATGATGTTTCCAGTTAAGTCGCAAGTCAAGGTGCATTCCCAGATATTTTGCTGAATCATTTTGTGGGATTATCTGTTGATTTAGCGTGACTGGGATGTATGCGGTTTTACGTAGCGTGTAGTTGACGTGCACCGACTTGTCACTATTGAAATATTTGATATAATTTAATTAATTTTAATTTATTTTATTTTATTTGTATAATGTATTTTAAAAAATGTAATTATTTTATAATTAATAACTGTTCATTTATTTAAATACAATTTTCAATTAATTAAATAAATAAAATATTCGTATGGCGTATTGACCGGGGTTAGGACTTTATAGCTAACAATGCCTATAAGGTCGCCTGGGTAGGCGCATCCGCGCATGGCATTTCTGCCATGCATAACGGGGCTTAATGGTGTGGGACACCGCTAAAAATCCAGGGTGGTCACCCATCCGAGATCAAGTAGCAACGGACACAGCTTAACCTCAGGTTCCGAGCGGCAGCTGAGGTGTCCACTGCGCCACACCACACGTTTCAATTAATTAATTTGTTAAATTAATTTTTTATATTTGTGTTGTACATAAAAATGTATTATTTTATTTATTTTTAAACTTAATAGGTAGTACAAAAAACTATATAAATAAAATATCGGATTTTGTATATTTTTCTGAAGCGTAATTACAAGTAATGTGTAATTTGAACCAGAGCATTTTAATATATATTATTTTTAGTTGTTACACTAAAGATTTGGTACTTTTAATTTAGTAAGAACTTTTGGTCACCTCTCAACAGAGGTGAGGTGATTAGCATCCTAGTCTTTTTCCAGGTCGATAATGATTTTTTTTCTTAGCGAAGACAATACTATCTGTGTAGTTTATTCCTAGATATTTAATCTACTCACTGAGTGTAATTGCTCGTATGGTGGATCTGTCAGATAATATTAGATTATTAAGGGAAAGCTGGCCCGTCCGGATGTTTATAGCTAGCGATTTTTCTGGGTTAATCAACATCCCTATTTGATGAAAGTTTTATTTTACATGTTGGTTTTTTTAATTTAGTATTGTTTCCACGATTTATTATTAAAAATTCTCAAGCGGTTGTTTATTAGATTTAAAAAAAACAGCTGGTAGAAAATGCCGAGTAACACTAACAACTATTGTGAAATAATAGCAGTTTATCATTAAAACGCATTTGGTACGACTTGCTTGTTTATAATAACTATTCGTTTTTAATTCACAGTGTAAATTAGTTTCTGCTGCAAAAATGGCCAAAAAGACGGCCAAAACAGCGGCCAAGAGCAAGAAAAAAAAAGGCTCGAAAATAAGCACAAAATCATTAGTTAAGACATTAGATACCGTCGTCCCCGTGTCCACACCTCTTGGGTCTGTACATTTTAATGAATTTTTAAAGATATGTAGAGAACCGAGAGTACTAACACCGGTGATCGCAGAAGTATCGCAAATTAAGAAAGATAAACCATTGAAAGGGAAGAAAGGAAAAAAAGGACAGAAAGAAAAAAAAGGAAAGAAAGACAAAAAAGGTAAAGGCAAAGGCAAAGGGAAAAAGGGCAAAGGATCCGCTATTAAAAAGAAGTTGTACAACCTGATGAACTGCCGGTCGTTGAACCGACACAACCTCCACTTTTCCGATTGAACAAGATTTTACTCTTGCCGAGCGGCGATGAAGTGGAGGAGTACTATCCGGTAAGTTAAACAACTCTCAACTCTGTACCATGTACCCAAACGTCACCAAACGACGTCAGCAATAGATTAATAATAGTAAAATATTTATAATTATTATACTATTAACACCACAGACAGGTGCATGGGCGAGTGAGACAAGATGTGGTTGGCAGTGTTAAAATGCGTCCGTGGTTCATATATAGCCGACGGCAGTTTGTTCTGGTTAGGTTAGGACCTAACCTAACCTTCCCGGGCGGGTCTGGGGGAAAGAAATCGACACCTGTCACTCTTTGGTCTCAAATTTATAACCCAAGCATTAAATTGACAATTAGTTGTAAACACAAAAACTGTATTAAACTGCCTGAACCCCGATCGGTAGGGAATACGACGACGTTAAACGTGGAAAAAACTAAAAACACACACTTTACAGGACTTTGTGGTCGGTAAAACGGATGAACCTTTTACACTTAAACGACAGTCGTCTATGAGAGAAATAAATATCCTAGAAAAGCAGGCAAACAACATTGTTGACGAGATCAACAAGATACAAGAAAAAATCAAGATCTTAACGGATGTGAGTAGAGCGTTTATCAAATACACTTTATTGCTTGGTGACATTTTACCGCAGCGCTTTGGCGTAAGACATAAGAGCAATTGTTTTTTTGCATTACATATATTGTCAATAAATAGGCTTGTATGTTTTGGACGCAGCAAGAGAGCGTGTAAGACTAGATAGATAGACAAATTTAATAAACAAATCGTATTGATCTATCTGATCTGAGATCTAGGATTTTCTTGTACACAATACAAACATTAATGGTGTAACTTGTAGAAACCCAATTTGAGCAATGCAGAAGCCATTGAACTGGAAGATCAGCAACGTGTATTAATGGGATTATTGACGGATTTCGAAAATCATTTGGAACGCATTCGTGAAATTTTCAACGAAGAAAAAGTGGAAAATGTCTTCGATGACGATGACGATCAATGGGTGGACGTAGAAGAAGAAAATGATCAAAAGCAGCAAGAATGTGTACTAGATGCCTTGGATGACAATAGTAGTTGCGAACTCCCGCCCCAGGGTATGGTAAGTGTTCCCTCCTTTTACCAATTGCCAAATTCTTACGGTCCTGATTGTATCGCCCCGCGTTGCTTTCAGGATCGACACGTCAAGTGGTACGAGGAAATGGACTTGACATATCTATTATCGCCGTCGGCATCGTCCAATAAAGACATTGACAAAACTATATCGACTAGCATAGTGAAAATATTCGATGAGCTTAAAGGCAAAAACATGGATATCGTCGAAGACGAAGAACGCAATAAGATTTTTAAACGGCTTAGAGAAAAGTTTTCAGTACTGTTGCCTTCACCAAATTTGCACGTGAGGAGACTGATAGTCCCGTCTCATAAGTGGCAATTTGTTTATTTTAGTAATCCAGTAGATTTGTTTATAGACAGGAAAGGGTGACGCGATATGGATGGACAAGAAACTTCACAAAGACCATCGGAAAATGATTAGGAGCACCAACGATTTGAAACTGTTTCGATGCTGGAAACAGTTTGAACTCAAATATTATATGATTAACGCGTTGGTCGTATCATTGACGGACGCCATCAAATCAACAGTACCGGTGAGATACCATTTTGTCATTAGTCTTGATGATTATCATTCGTTTTCCTTGTGCCGTGCTCGTTATAAATACTTGTCAAAGCAATGTTACCGCCCCTTCTTAATTCGTACAGAAGTTCCTCTCTTAAATAATTCTGGTTATTTTTTGAAATTTGTTCATAAATTAAAGTCTCCCTCTAGATTTCCTGATATTGTTAGTCTTAATAACATTTTTTTTTCTATTAAACTGCTCGCTGCAGCCACCAATTTATTTAGTAATTTTTTAATGTCTACTTATGGGTCTTCTAATGCTTCATTTGATGTTATTTATCTCTTTTAATATTTATATTACACAGTCTATACAATTTTTATGTACAATAAGCGTAAATGATAAAATAGACATAATATAATTTTACTTGATGGCTTGATGGGAGAAGAGACAACCAGTGGTGGTACTTCGGAAGTACTAATATATTTGTTTTATATAAGTATATCTCTGTAAAATATGTTTTGGGTACTTGTGCCTGATAAGTAAATAAATAAACACCGCCTTGTATAATTGACGAGTTCGGTTTTGAGAGACTGCATTAATCCAATCAACTGTCAATATGGTCTAAGTTATTTACAAAATGCTTCCACTATTTCTTTAAGAGGTTTCACAGGGCGTCAATCATTGGTACAAGCCATGTTACACCAAGTTACAATAAACGATAAGATTCAAATAAGAATATTTAAACTTAAATGGGGTATTGTATTTACACTTTTTGCAAATTTTTCGGTTATTCCTACTTGAGCAGATTGTACCACAGCCCTGGAGATGGAACGAGCGAGTGTTCCGAAACGTTGGCAGACAAGTCATTCTGTTCAAGTGGAAGTAATCGAAAATTATATAAATAATTGTTCCGTAAATGTAGTACAAAGTCCACTATCCACTTATAGGGCACCGAAACGGTTGTGTATTTACAACGAAAAGATAAGATCTACTTTAAATCCGCACACAAGTAAAATAATAATAAACTACTTTCCGGTTTAACTATTGAACAGACTTCAAAATTCTTTTTTTTTTTCATATATACACAGAAAGCTAACAACTTTTTTTTAGGAGGCTAAAAGGCCTATTTGCTATCTATGTATAATTATCTCGTTCGCGTTTCACGCAGTTATATTGCGCCGACAAGGAGGTCAAAGCCCAGTTTGTATCCGACCAGAGCGTCCTACTGCAAGCCCTCGACGAATTCAAACGCGTCGTCAACAGCACTTTTTTACCGGCCGGACTGGACGAATACTGGAGAATCTATCCGGAATGTTTGAGACTCGACACCAGACCGAGTTTCGACGTCATCATACAACGGGTCACGCCGGAAATCAACGACGTCTCACCGCCGGATAACTTGTCGTTTTTGAATCACGGCCCGTTCACGTCCAAGTACCAACAATGCGACGGTGAGTCTCAATCGGCAGAACGCGATTAACATTCCAGTAAACATTTTAATGTTGACCGTGCGTTTTTTCTAATACAAATTCATTTAGCCGATATCAAGCAAGTGACGTCAAAAGACAGTGAAATTGTTGTCGACACTACCAACTACGAGACGGCCGAACAATGAAACGACACGTCTATCGTAATAATAAACGCATAACCGTTTTGAGAGATTTCAAATAAAGTAATGGTCGGAACACCGAGCCGAACACGCTGGTCGATCTGAGTTGTATTCAATTGCAGTTGGTTTTTAAAAAAAAAATCAGTGCAATGGGGTTGGCGGAGCTCTTTGGGACGGAGGAGCCGCATAGGCGCCGCTAGAATAATACCAGGGAGTATTTTTGATAGCAATTTTAGGAACTTAAAGAGTTTAAAAGTTAGGATGGGAGGGAGAAGTGCGGTTGGGAAATGTTAGGAGATAAATACATGTCGTACACTGACTCGGCTCAATACACGCACGATACACGCACTCGATGAAAGTTTGTCTTTTTAGGTCTAACCTAAGTATTATTATAATATTAATTTCAACGTATAAACGGCCAGTGTTTCTAAACTCGTAGCAAACTGTACGTCAGCACTCCTGACCTGGAGCTAAGTATGAAAACTTAATTGAGCCAGTGACTATTACCCGTACGTTCTTTATAGAGTTAGAGACCAATTTATTACAACGAAACCTATTATGAATTAACACGGTGACTATTATTTTGTAACAATTCTAATATTTAAATTAAAAAGGAAAGAAGGTAACTTTTAAAAGTAAAATAATTTTAACTTAAAAGATTTACATACAACAAAATATAACGTCCGTTAAAAACTAAGCTACAGTACAAAAACGATATCAAACGCGAACATATACCCCTTGTATAAACGATCATATACAAGAGAGTGCCTCCTGACATAACAATTTGTGCGGCTTTAAATAATAGAAATAAATATAATTTTCGCTGTAAACATTTTAACCGTTTTCCATTTGGCCTAGATATATTGCTTAGTTTCATAATTGTATTGTAATAATAATACAATTTTTTCTCGCTCCTAAATTTGAAACTTAGTTATCCAAAACTGGTTATCGACCAGTCAAAATGTTTAGTACATTATTCTTAATTAAAAAAAGTTAAAGAAATACATGTGTTACCATTCAAATCTCAAAAAAAGTTGTTAGGGTAAAAGCCAAAAAATTAAGATCACATTGTATAAAAACCAGGGGTTCGGAACTAATTCCGGAACATGTTCCTTCATGACTCCCTGTTGTAATCGTTCCGGAACAAATACCCGGAACTCGTTCCTCAAGATATTCGTTCCGGAGCAAATACTCGGAACTCGTTCCTCGAGATATTCGTTCCGGAGCAAATACCCGGAACTCGTTCCTTGAGATATTCGTTCCGGAACAAATACCCGGAACTCGTTCCTTGAGATATTCGTTCCGGAGCAAATACTCTCGGAACTCGTTCCTCGAGATATTCGTTCCGGAACAAATACCCGGAACTCGTTCCTTGAGATATTTGTTCCGGAGCAAATACTCGGAACTCGTTCCTTTGATATTTGTTCCGGAGAAAATAAAATGTAATTGTTCCTTGTCATTATTAATAATTTATTAATGGAGCAAAATGTATTTGTTCTACGTATTATGTTGTTTCGTTCGAGTTTATTGAAGGTGCACATTTTTTTTGTTACTTTATTCTTTGTGTGTGGTATTTTAGAAACAATAGACACATTAATGTAAGTTAAATATTAATTAATTTAAGTTAAATGACACATTAATGTAAGTTAAATATTAATTATTTAAGTTAATGACACATTAATGTAAGTTAAATATTATTAATGTTAAATGTTATTAATTTACAAAGATTATAGTTAATGCATTTAATAAAAATCAATGTTATTTTCAGTGTACATAAATGTATATAGTATATACATGGTGAAAGTTAACAGAGCTATTATAATATATTTTTACATACTGAGAAAAATGTATGCAACTAATCCATCAAAACCATCAGTTCTTTAATCATAAATTAAACGCAATATTAATGCGTAGGTATTTAAGTTTATTTTTTTCCTAACTTAAACCTCTTATAACTTTTAATATAGTTATCCTAATCTATTATATAATGGCTACATTGGCCGAACGCTTCTTTTCTACTGCATGTCTATAGCAAGTTATTTTCAAATGTATATGTAGATACACCATTAAGATAATATTTAGGTACTATATCAGTAAATAATAACGTTGGGAAATGTCTGTGTAAATGCATTAATATTGTTATTAACCATATAAGTCGATCTACATTCAAATCTGTTATGTTATTACTATGCAAATTTTCACAACTTACTGTTTATAGGTTATAAGTTATAACAGTAGTTAATTTATTTTATTTATGAATCCAGTTATTATTTATACATTTATTATTCAATCCTTATTGAATATTTGAATTATTTATTAGGTCTTTTTAACTAGCTAATAGTTTTTATCCTTAGAGTAATACAGGATGATTATTTTATCATGAACCACTCAGTATCTCATAGGGTTTAATAAGAAATTAAAATTTATTTTTTCATATTGTTTTTATACAATGTGATCTCAATTTTTCACAATTATTTTTGTTTTTACCCCCCTCTCAACTAAGATTTTTTGATAGCAACTTTTGAAACTTAAATGGTAACGTATATATTTTATTAACTTTTTAAATTGAGAATAATGTACTAAAAATTTTGACTGGTCGATAACCAGATTAGGATAACTATTTTAAAAGTTATAAGAGGTTTAAGTTAGGATGGAAGGGGAAGTGCGGTTTGGAAATGCGCGCAGATAAAAATAATCTTACATTCCTCCTTTCCTCCTGTCCTAAACTTGAAGCTTCATCACAAGTTGAGAGGGGGGTAAAAACAAAAAAAATTGTGAAAAATTGAGATCACATTGTATAACAACAATATGAAAAAAAAAATATTTTAATTTCCTATTAAACCCTATGAGATATTGAGTGGTTCACGATAAAAGAATCACCCTGTATATGCTGTGTAAAAAAAATACACTGAAAATTAATCATAAATAATTAGCCAAAAAAATATTAAATTAATATAAATTAAGTGTTTTTTAACTTTGCAAGTTTAATTTATGATTAAAAAACTGATGGTTTTGATGGATTAGTTGCATACATTTTTCTCAGTATGTAAAAATATATTATAATAGCTCTGTTAACTTTCACCATGTATATACTATATACATTTATGTACACTGAAAATAACATTGATTGTTATATTAAATGCATTAACTATAATCTTTTGGTAAATTAATTAACATTTAACTTAAATTAATTAATATTTAACTTACATTAATGTGTCTATTGTTTCTAAAATACCACACACAAAGAATAAAGTAACAAAAAAAATGTGCACCTTCAATAAACTCGAACGAAACAACATAATACGTAGAACAAATACATTTTGCTCCATTAATAAATTATTAATAATGACAAGGAACAATTACATTTTATTTTCTCCGGAACAAATATCAAAGGAACGAGTTCCGAGTATTTGCTCCGGAACAAATATCTCAAGGAACGAGTTCCGGGTATTTGTTCCGGAACGAATATCTCGAGGAACGAGTTCCGAGTATTTGCTCCGGAACGAATATCTCAAGGAACGAGTTCCGGGTATTTGTTCCGGAACGAATATCTCAAGGAACGAGTTCCGGGTATTTGTTCCGGAACATAAAAGATAAATGAGTCAAAATAGGAACGAATTCCGAACCCCTGATAAAAACACAATGAAAAAAAAATGTAATTTCTTATTATGAAATATTGAGTGGTTTACGCTAAAATGATCACTGTATTAACCACTGTAGAGAAATATTTTAAACGGCCCCAAATTCTTGGTAAAGGGCTGTTATAATTCCTTAGGGTCACGTAAACTATTAAGTATCTATTTATTTTAATGTTAATTTTGTTATTATTTTAGTTATCAAGTTGTTACATATAAGCCTGAGAAAAAGACATATATGATGAATATTTTTTATAATGTTAACTTTTATAATGTTCAGTTCCTAAATTGTTAATGATACATTTAGGTTTTGCTAAACTGTAACTAAATTTTATAAAGTAAATAAAGAGTCTGGTTTTGCCATCCCCAAATAGTTTTTCAAATCATTTGGTTCATTTTCGTTCAACTCTTTTAATAATGGCGTATGACCAAACAAGTCCCTTCTAGCGAGCCAGTTTTTGACCCATTTACGCCTCATTTTTCATATCGAGGTACAATGGTACCCGACCATCAACTTTTTTTTTCTCGAAAGCATATTATTATGTTTATTCATTATTATATATAAATTATATATTTAAAATGTATGAGTATAAAATAACATTTACTTAACACAAATTCATGACATAACAATAATAACTGATAAACAAGCTGTAATCCGTGGTATAAACCCGCAGTTCTTTCAGGACGTCTTGAAGGACCAGACGACTAGGTCCTCAGCATTAAAGTCAACGGATTTCCTCTACTAACCAGGTTAGTCCGCTGGTGGATTTGCTCTTGCACTTGATTTTATTTTCACGTTAGTGGACACAATTTAGGACCTAGTCCGACGGACCAAATCCATCGAGGACCTAAGGATTTAATCCGTCAACAAGTCCTCTCGTATTTGGCTACCTATTAACGGTCACATGGTATTCAGTATAATATTCAGATTTCGGATTATTTCTTTGCATTGCCCGTTTGGTCATTACTATATAAAATATAGTTTAAGTATTGTTTCACGTTCTACACCCGTGAGAATATCGAATTATTTTTATTATTATAATATATTATGTCATTTTGCCCGTAAGGTAAAATAGAAAAGAAAAAGATATTGTTAGTCAACGGTATGTTTTATATTTTAAAGAAGTATAATATTAGTCTATTAAGTAATAATAATAATTATAAAGATTAAAGTACATGTTAACTATTTTGTATCAGTTGCTTGATTTCTTTATTGTAATAAATAAGCACTTTTTTCATTGATTAATAAATATTACATTTAGTTCAAAATAATACAAATGTATTAGGTACAACCTTATAAAATATTATGTTGTTGACATTAAATTTTACATACCTTATTTTTATTAAAAAAATATTGAACATAGAAAAAAACTAGTACTTTGTCTTAATGTATATAAAAAAATCACATTCTAGATTTGAATAGCGTTATGCAGAAAGCAACCAACCCACAAAAAAAATACAAAAATAAAACAGTCATATAACATATATCATAATTAGCCTTAGGGACTAAGAAATACTTAGGGTTATAGAAATACGTTACAGAGTACAATAAGTGTATATTTTATAACGTCGTGTAATAATTCTGAAATGCCGAAAATTAAAAAAATTAAAAAATTAAAAGAACTTTTTTTTATATAAACAGTTGATTTGTTAAAGTTGCAAAGTTAGGCATTTACAAATATTATTTTTTATATATTACTAGTAGCTGGCAGGCGACGGATAGGTCACAGATTCTCAGTGCTGTGTCCGAACACGCTGAACACGATCACGGCGGGTGGAGCAGATATATTTTTTGAAAAAGTAATGGATCTGCTAATAAAGCGAGTGTCCGGTGCTGCTTAACGATTAAAGTGAAAAATGGTTTAAATTCAATTTGAATGTCTAGAAATTAGTCGGTTATAAAGCGAGTGTCCGGTGCTGCTTAACGATTAAAGTGAAAAATGGTTCAAATTAATAAATTTGAATGTCTAGAGGTTAGTCGGTTAAAAAGCGAGTGTCCGGAAATGTGTTGGCCGTGTTAACAGTGATAACATTATAAGTCGGCCGTATTAAAACAGTGATAACATTATTCCTCACCGTCGGCGGCAGTATTAACAGTTATAGTAGTAGGTAACATAATACGTCGTCGTGCGTCGGCCGCGTTTATTCAACAGCGATAACACAGTCGATTTAGTAATAAGAGCGATAACAGCAAAATTCATGGAAAATAGCGAGCACGGTCATGGAAGAGAGCCGTTAGCATTTTAGTAGTACAATTAAAATATCTTAATGACTAATACAATATGTATAAATATATACATAAAGGTTTACACCGGTTACCTGGTCCGTGGGAATCCGGAGTTAGAACAGGTGGAGTGACACGCACAAAAAATATAAACAAGGTGCCGAATAATTAAGTAATTATAAAATAAGATATTAGCGTGTAGATGGTAAGATGTCAACTAATTAATATGTAGGTGGATCATAGACCTATAAAGAAATGTACTGATAGTAGAGAGAGAGGTCCGAATATCGACATCGTTAAAAAAAGACAGAGAGTTGTTAGGTTCGTCATGGAAGAAATAATATCATGGAGAAATAGTAGTATGATAATACCCGATAACGAAATTTTTATATTAAAAAGTTTTAATTATTCTTATTAGTTATTAAAATATTGATTTTTAACTATCATTTAATTTCTTATAACGGTTTTTCAATGTGTAATTCGTTCGCGCAAAATAAAATAAAGTTAGCATCATGCATCAAATATATGTGGCGATAAAAATTTTGATGTTTTACAACAAGCAGTTGATGTTGTTGAATATATATAATATTATATGTAATAAATGCACAGCAGCTTTAGTTAGAGGTCATAGTGAAACAGAATCACTAATAAATATAAAAACCCGTGGTGGATATATACATCCGTCAGTGGACAATATATATTGATGTAAAGTTGGCGACATTTTTTTTAAAATGTACCAAAATTAACTTTCGACAATACCTAATAATTTAATACATTTTTAATTGTAAAAATCACCTCCCAAATTAATTTTAACAACATTATCGTATCCCTAAATACACACATTTTAAATCAAGACCCAATAAATAACTTTCTACTACAACTTACCCATTTAATATTTCAAAGTTATTTTAGAGTCCGGGTCCATTATTATACGTTAAGTGAAAGTCAACCGAAAAATCGAATTAGGTCCCACTTAACAAAAACCATTCATTTCAAAAATCAGTAAAATGTATTATTCCTTTTATTATTATTATTATCACCTATTATTATTTATTATTATTTTTTGTATAATTATAACTTTGCGATTTTTTTTTATATTTTAATATATATTGGTCGTAACTTGAAAAAGAAAAAAATCTCTCCATATCTACGTCTTACGTATTTCCATCTCATCATCATCATTGTCATAATTATTATTATTATTCTACAGGAAGAAATCTACGTTACCATTCAATAAAACCAATTAATTATTACTTTACCAAACTTTTGCATTTATAATTTATTTAAAATTAATATCATAAACCTTTTCCCCTTCAGAGCGAAGGAAGGTAAACTCTTGAAACCAACAGAGGGTCAAGCGTTACAGATTTGTTTAAACTTAGATGCAGATCTGCGATACAATAAATTGTCTATTGAGTTTGTAAAGAAAAACTATTTTTCAAAACATACTTACACGTTTTATAAAAAGTAAAACAGAATGTTCATTGATAAAATTTAAAAGAAATTATAATGGTTTTTAAGTATTTATTAACGATATGCTATCTATTTAAAACAATACATCATACGAAAGTATTGGATACCCGACAAAATTTCGATAATCCTTTATTAGGTAAGCAAAAGTTATTATATGTAGGTAGATTAGGCGAAAAAGAATGGCACAGACTTGCATTATAAATTCAAATATCATCATTTATTGTAATTTAGATAATATTATGTCTTGCCTGTCCTGGCCAACTTTCTACTTCAGGAGTTTTAAGGGTTAATTATTAATTGTTGAAAAAATGTTTAGGTGTGTTAAAAAACAACACAGATAGATGTGTAAATAAATAGAAATGCATTGTGTATATTTGATACATATTATACAAACACAGTTTTCAAATATTAAAAATAGCTAATTGCAAAAGCATTTTTATTAAAATTAATACTGGTCGGTAAGCAATCAATATTTTTAGAAAGGGGAAAAAGCTTTGATTAAGAGTTTTACAGCCAACACCAACATTAAATATGTCCAGTGCCGCAAAGACATTGTTTAACGAGAACAATTATTATTATTACATATTTTGTCATTACAAACTATACTGAGTTTATCTATACTTATAAGTCATTATATTTAGAGAAGAAGAGGAGTTTACCTATACATGTTAATAAACTTAGTATAAGATTTTTTATTATATTTTATCACATAAAATGTGGTGAGCTTAAAAGTTTCTATTAAAATTTTTAAGTACATTTCTCTGTTATTTTGTTCCATTTTATTCTAAAGATGTGTATTTGTGTTAATTTGTACTAAAACTATTGTTAAAAATTAATCACACGAGAGTAATTAAATTGTTATAATATGTAAAATTTCAATAAATAACAATATTAAAAATAAAGCAAATACCGTTGTCGTGGTTTTTTTTCTTTTTCCGTGACAAAAGCATAATAAATGTGATGTTCCGTATTGATCAATGAACATATACCTAAACTCTAACCTACCCTATTTATTAAGCAAATACGAATACCTACTGACCTTTGATATTTATTATTACATTACGTGTCACCTTAATATGTGTTGCACTTTGCAGCAAGAAGTGTTTGGTAAAATAATATGATAAGCTATAATCCTAATTGACTTGGACTATTCATATACTTTATCGCAATACCGTAAAGATAATATTAAAGTCAATAGTAGTAGAGTATACTACCTTCAGTAGCTTTTAATACTGAAAGTATAATAAGTAACAGACTGCCGGCTGTGATATTGTTGGATGGTCAGTGGTCAACATACAATGTTCTAAAATGATGCAAAGCCTAACAAGTATCCATTTAATATTAAACTTGTAACTGTAAAAAAGCGTGTACTTTTTGTGATCAATTATCGTGCAGAATATTTATCTGAAAATATTTAAAATGCCAAGAAGTATCAACAATGGCTGTCCAGTAAGACGTTGTTTTATTTATCACACAGAAGGCGAACACGCATTGAAGTCTTTATGCAAAGTACTTGATTGCGATAAAAAATACGTGCTCGTAAGTATTATTTTTATTTAATTAAAAAAGTTAATGAAATGTATGCGTTATCGTTTAAGTTTCAAAAGTTGCTATCAAAAAATCTATGTTAGGAGGGGAGTAAAAACAAAAAAATTGTAAAAAATTGAGATCGCATTGTATAAAAACATTATGGAAAAAACGAATTCTTCTAATTGATTGTAAAAATCGGTATTTTTACTAGTTAATAGTACTGTAATGTGCTAAGTAAATACAAATATACATACATTAAATGTTTAATTTTTGCATTACAAGTACAGGTCTAATGTTAAGTGGTTAACTACTGGTATTTTAGATGTATAAACATTTGTAGACACACCATAATTAGTACCTAATAAACATTATTAAAGTAATCAGTATAAACTATGTTTATTATATGAAATTCAATTTTACTCGTACAAATCAGGTGAACTCAGAAAAGTAACATAAATTCAACTTATTATATATACGAGTAAATAAACGAAAAAAAAATTAGCTGCAAATACTTGTAATGATTAAATTTAAGGTAAAGTACTGACACAATTATGGCTCA
Source organism: Adelges cooleyi (assembly GCF_023614345.1). Lineage (NCBI taxonomy): Eukaryota > Metazoa > Arthropoda > Insecta > Hemiptera > Adelgidae > Adelges > Adelges cooleyi. The sequence goes on along the minus strand of NW_026095849.1, from coordinate 68,298 downwards.
CTTCTAAAAATATATTTTATATATAATAATAAATTATTTACAAATATGAATTTTTAGTTTGGAATTAAATAAATAACTCTACCTAGATTTGTAATAAAGGGATGGTTTAAAAAAATTTTATAAAATTTTAATTCAGTGATCCCAAAAACATATAAATTGATGAACATGATTTTTCTTACTATCGCGAAATAAACCCCTTGGCCCGATAACCTCTCTAGTTCCCAAATTAGTAAGAGTTGATTTGAAACTAATAATGATTATTGACAATTAAAAAAATCCCATATAGCAAATAAAGTAACGAAACTTATTTATAAGTTATTCGGGTGAGAAATTTGTTGATAATTTCCAACGTTATTAGTTATAACATTCTCAGAGTAATATTTTTAAATATTTCTTGTATAATTAAAAAAGTCAAAATTATTTGTATAGTAATTCAGAATACACAAATATGATAAGATATACGTTACTGTAAACGTTATCAAGGTATATAATTGTATAGCAAAAGTCAGTATAACGTTCTCGGGGTAAAAAAAGTTATAACGTTCTCGGAGCAAATACATTTAAAACATTTTTCGGTATAACGTTCTCGGAGTAAAAAAAGTTATAACGTTCTCGGACAAAAAAAAATATAAAACATTAGAACGTTTGAAGGAACAAAACACGTTTACATAGTATGTGGATTTTTAATTTAAAAATGTATAGAAAAACATAGTTATATTTGCATTAATTACGCTAAAATCCAGAAACAAATCGATACCTCGTTATTAATTTTTATTTTAAAGCATATCAAAAACAAGGATAATTCTGCTTTTGGAAATTTAATGATGCCACACCCCGAGTTCTATGATTTTATTCTCCAACTTGAAAATATTTTTATAAGTCAATTTCCCTTAATTTCCGTAGAAAAAGAAGTAGGAAATAAATTTAAGTTTGTTATGTTATATATTACATTTAATCATCCGCCTATTTTAGTAAAGCTTATTTAGTAAATTATTTTATAAGATTCCGGATTCATACCGGATTTTTAAATTTTTAAATAAAAATTTAATATCAGAAAAAATTAGAAAGAATAGGCCATTTTGATGCATTTATAAATAATTAATTTAATTTGCAACACGGCTATTTTGTACGACAATTATACTTTTAAAGACACGACTTTTATCTGAGTAGCCTATAGAATTAGAGTAAATAAAAAATTAGTTATTTTATAACATGTATAACTAGGTATATAAATACCTTAAGTATCAACTTAAATTAATCTACAAAAATAACAGAACTACTGCGAATCATCGCTGGACCAGACAAGTGTCTGGATTAACAGGAAGGTAAGTGATGTCACTGATGTCACTGATGATGTTACTGATGCCACTGTATACTAATACACGTACATTCAAAATCAGACATCAGCTAATCGGAGGCAAGCACTTAACTGAAAAAAAAACTTGTAATTACTGAGGTGTACCCGTTATGAAAGTAGATGTAGAGCTACGGCTTCCATGTCATTGTACCCGGAAAGTTCTTCAATTGTAGTTCATAGGCACCATAACCATCAACCTGGTCATGATATAGAAATTGGTGAATTCTTTGCTGTACTTAGGACTAGAGCTGCAACTGAAGCGACACCAGCTCGTCTTATTTATGAAGAAGTATCGAGAAGGTAGCATCTGGAAGGCTGAAAATCTGTGGTGTTGTGGCAAAGTCCATTTTAGATATGTCTATTTTTTTAAATTTTAATTTTAAAAAATCATATTTTTAGCATGGTGGCCAATTTTGACAACATTTATTATAAAGGACTACCATCAGGTTTTGCCATAGCGCAATAGAAATAATATTAGTTAACACAACTTAAACTATTTCCAGTAATACTTACCCTAAAGTACGTCATAATGTTACAGATTCCCCAAATCAGCATTGCATACTTCTGCAGAAGAGTCATTACTACTTTTGAGACGAGTTTGGCAAGGGCACCAGCCAACAATACCGCAATCTTTTCGCTCAATGGGAGCAACAATAACAGCTCCACAATGGCAAGGACGTCTAAGATATGTCTTAGATGATATCAATCATACTCCTTTTTATCAAGGACCGCTGGAATTCATCCAAAATGATGAAATAGTATTCGGAGGACTTGTATTTGCAAATTGTCCATTTCTTGAACGGTACGCTCCATACTTACGACAGTGTTCAATAGTGTCTATCGACGGAACGTTTGGTGTGAGACCCAAAGTACCCAACGACATACACCAGTAATAACCATTTACGTGTTGTTGATATCAGTATACAAGTTTAATTTATTAGCTAATTTTTAATTCAAAATTTATAAATTTTACATATATTATTTTTCAGTCCATTCCTATTGTACATGGTTTATTGAATCAGAGAACAAAAAGTGTGTACATAAGATTGTTGCAGTATTTAAGGAGCGATTTGTCAGTTAACATATTGAATTGCGCCAATTTACAAATTGTCACCGATATGAAACAGCACTGCGAAATGCTACCAGGAGAGTAATACCAGAAGCCCATTTGGTAGGCTGCTGGTTTCATTTTAATCAGGTTAGTAAGCACATTAATTTAAATATATATAACATGTATTAAATATATATTCCTACGTAAATTCTATACTTACAACTTTATAATAATTGTTTGTTGTTTATAGGCTATTGTCAGATTTGTACACCAACATAATGAGAAACAACAGTGATGCAGGCACTGTTTTAAGAATGGTAATTTTAAGTGAAATTACTTAAAATTAGTACAGCCATATTTAAACCAATTAAGTACAACCACTTTCAATGCCGCGGACGCGTCCAATTTATATACATTTCTATATGACCGAAACCGTCACCTGCGTTGAAAGTGTTTAACTAAAACAATTGATTTTGATTTTAGATAATGAAATTACCACACTTGCCTGCAGAAAGGTTAGATGGATTTCCAAATGATTTCTAAATTTTAGAAGGGTTTGCACACATACAAGAATTGGCACGTGAATGGAGAATGGAAAACTTATTCGGCCAGATGGTTTAGTATGTTTGGCTTAAATGTAAGAACAAACAATTGCATTCAAAGCTTTCACAGTGCGATAAGGACCACGATTGGTGAACATCCACCAATATTGAAAATTTTATGGTAAATTCATTCAACAGTTTTTTAAATTATATTTAGAGATTGAAATTAAATGTTGGACATACATTATCTACATACAGACAGACTACGAAGTGTAGAATGTAGAGTGCGAAGAGAAACCCAACAGGTCCCTAACGGCCAACAAGTAAATAATAGCTATAGTAAATGAAAATGTCATCAAATTAATAAAATATTGATTTTTAGATACGGAGATCAATTACCACAAGTAGGGATACAGTTAACCACATTTTGGAATATGCACAACAAAATGTGAGGAATGGAAGGTATGGCGTCACTGCATTCTTAAGGAGAATGGCGTATTCGACACAAGTGGATATTGGGACCACCAAATTGGTCAAATACCATTAGGTAAATACAATTTCAGTAATTTCCTCGCACAATATTAATTTTTTATATATAATTGCAATTAGATGTTTAACCTCCAGCTTGCATTGAACCATTAGTACCCTCATTAGTACTACAGCCACTTCAACCACCACCACCACTTCGACAAGGACGAGGTAAAGGGTTGCAAACAAGAGGTGTATCCCGTGTTGCCTTTAATATAAGAGACCAACGGCGCAGAGGACCCCCTCTAATTCGAAAAGGTTTACCTTTAGGTAAAATTTAATAAAATAAAAATAAGGTAACGTTATTAAATTCATTTTCAGTTGAAAAAATTTAACCAAATATTGTAATATTGAAGGTATAATCATTAAATAATAATTTAAAACTGTTATTTAATTTATAGTTTTAATAAAAAATACTTTTTTAGAACGTATAGAAGAAGTTCGAGCAGATAATATAGAAATAGTAGAAGTGTGTGAAAGTGAACAAAACGAAAATGAAGGTAGCATTTCATTATAGTACATCCAGATAATAATCGAAGAAAAATGTATATAAAAAAAAATTATTATTTTAATTATTATTTATAGAGGAGGGCGTAGAAATTGTCAAAGTAGCAGTGGTAGAACCTCCAGCTGAAGGTAGATTAATTTAATTTTTTAATTTAAAAATAAATATTAAAAGAGAATATAATTCCTCAAGGATTCCTCCAGAAGGGCATTTATCTCCCATTTTGTTCTCTTTACTTGTCAACGGTATTATTCATAATTTAGCTAACTGTAAATTACTATATTATGCTGACGATATGAAGCTATTTATGCGCATCGACTCCCTGAATGACTGTGTTAAGTTACAAAGTGATTTTGATCGCTTCATTACTTGGTTTCAATCATTAGGAATGACCCTTAATCCTGTTAAGTGCCATCTAATGACCTTAGCAGATCTCAAACTCCGATTATGTTTACCTATCATTCCGATACTTACAATATGACACGTGTTTACACTGTCATTGACCTAGGTTTTAAATTTAATTGTTTGCTTGATCCTCGGCCACATATTGAGATGATTTCTTGCCATGCTTTTAAAACATTGGGTTTTGTAATGAGGATTACATCGGATTTAAAACTAAAAAAATCATTGAAAACGCTGTATTGCGCGTTAGTTCGTCCGGTTATTGTGTATGGCTCTATTGTTTGGAATCCTCATACTATTTACGACTCTTACTTAATAGAAAGAGTTCAACGTAGATTTTTGCGACACGCAGGTTTTTTTATTAAATGTTCCACATGCATCTCATGACTATGCGCCAATTGCAGATCTCCTTACCTAAACTCGCTAGCTGATCGCCGAAAAACGAGCGAACTCAAATTTTTGTATGGTTTATTAAACGGTCATATTTCTTTTCTTCTTACCTTTTATCTTTATTGAACTTTTCTTAAAAATATTGTTGTTTCAGGAGCTCACGATGGAACCCCGATGCCCCAACGACAACAGCCGTCCACGACCGTCTCGCCGAGCGGTAGCAGACTACGTGGCGTGGCTCCGCAGGACAGCGGAGGACGCTCTTCGAGCGGCGGCCCGCCTAACCGGCGAGCAATTCGCAGGCCTGTCGACCGGATCCGGAGAGCGGAACTGCGGGAGTTACGGGCCCAGGAGCAACTGGGTATCGCCTACGACCGCCTATCCTGAACGCCCCATCAATCCAGCTGTCTTAGATGCCCGACCGGCCGGACTAGGGGGGGAGTATGACGCGGTCGCACCGCGACCCCAGCCGGTGGCGGATGCTAACTACATTCGTCACCGCTGGGTGGCGACCGCATCCCCTACTTTAGTCCGTCGGGTCGCGGATCGGCAGCGCGAACCGGTCGCCGCCGCCGCCGCCAGCTGACATCACTTCCTGACATCACGGTCTCACGGACGTTACCGTTCAATACAAAAAACATTGTCAATCTGTATTTAATTAAAGTCACCCGTGATTACAGCACCCCGTGTTTTTAATTAATCGAGTTAACCCTCTCCGTACGACCACAACATAGTTTTTATTCAATGTCATTATGTATAAGTTTTTATTTATTTTTTTGTATTTGTATTTTGTTGTTTAATTATATTTAATATCCTTTATACAAACTGTTTTTATTTTTATTAAAACATAGTATATTTCGAGTATTCAGTATAAAAAATAGTAAATGGCAATTACAGTAACAATGTAAAAATGTGGAATAACGAAAATTTGTCTGGTTGATGCGGCGCTGGCCATGAGTAGTTGTCTCGCCGGTCCCGAATTTCGGTGTCATGAATGCGAGAAAAGTTAACCACCAAGTTGATTTAGACGTGCACACGAGTAGACAGCACAACACTGTGGCGAACAGTAATATAGAGACTGCCAGAAAGAGCTTAAGGTGGTCGGCAAAGGAGAAACGACTGGTTGCGAAGCAGGCCTTGTCATCTCCGACACGGCCAGGTTAGGTTAGGTTAGGCATCATCAGGGACCCACCTTGCCGTGGTGGAGGGGCTCACGCCTCAGGGCGTGCTAACGGGTCCACATCCCGGCCCTGTCTTTAACTAGATGAGGCCGGAGGTCAGAAAGCCAATCCTGACCTTAACTGGTTGGGGTCGGCAAGGCTTGATCCACCTTTAACCTCTTATAAACGGATCAAACCCGGTGGCGGGCAAACCACAAAGGGAAGGTACCCTTCAAACCAAAAAATGGCACAAAACGACAACGGAAATACTACCCCTGACTCAGGCCCCCACGGATTCGGGGGGGGGGGGGGGCGGCCATACGGAAAACGACTTGCAACTTGGAAATGGAAATGCGGATTTTGATAAAGACGACTTGGATCCTTTGTTCGAGGAGGTTCAGAACGTACGAGCAGCGGTGGAGTCTATGAAAAACACCATCAAAGAAATGGCAAAATATTGCAATGAGCACGCTAATGTTCATGTGCCAATAAAAAGGTGGACGGAGGAAATCCTCAAGAATGTCGGGGAAATTATACAAAAAGTTTTTAAGGTTGACTCGGAGGCTTGAAAGACCAACGACTTGGTCTTGCGGCTTCACAGGGCCGTCTTCAAACACTCAGAGATGTCGCTCCGAAATATGGAGGCCAGTTTTTTACTGCCAAATGTCGTGAGTACCCCAAAGACGCTCTAGGAGGAGAAAAGAAACGCGGATGTTCCCGAAAATGGAAGGGAAAAAGTAAAAAAGAAAAAAAAGAGCACAATGGAGGAGGCCAAAGAATCCCAGAGGAGGCCCAACGCGGGCGGCGCGCCGAAACCCCCGCCTAGCAATAGGCAGGCGATTAGGCGGGCCGTCGCGGCAAAGGCGATGGCTCTGGTGGTCAGACCGGGGCCTGGGAAAACGTACGCGTCCGTTGCGAGTAAAATCAAAGCGGGCGTGGACGTCCAGGCTCTTGGTCTGGACATCAGGGCCATGAAGAAGACGGCCAACGGGGACGTGCGGCTGCAGCTTGCTTGGGGTCCTGACGAGGCCTCGGCTTCGGACAGGCTCCGGGAGGCTGTTGTCGCCGTCCTCGGCGAAAAGGAGGCAACGGTGACGACAAGCTCCATTCCGGTGGAGGTTGAGCTGCAAATATCCTCAAATATGTGGATCAGAAGGACCTTCACGCGAAGGTGGTTGTCCAAAACAAATCGACTGAAGTACAAACTTTCGCAGTCACAGTATCGTGGCGTAGAGTATGGGTCCTTGAAAGCGTTTAAAACCTCCATTAAGCTTGTGTTGAGTTCAGGCCTCCTGTCCGGTTTAACTACTCAGGTACCCAATGGCTCTTCACTCAACTGGTATACTATCAACCGTAGGAATGACATCACAAGGCGGCTCGGTGTGCGGTATTCACCCCGACTAATCCGTATACACGTGGAGGTCTCCTCATTCCTCCATTTCTTTTCTTTCCCTCTGAAACCCATCCTTTCCTCTAGAGTTTCGCCCATCCAGATTAGGCTGTTTAAATTATGACAGCTTGTCTGCTTGTAAAGCACTCTTCCCCTAAAGGTAAGCAGTGTGAATGTTGTTAACTGAATTCGTGTGAGGGATATTCATGCTACTGATAAATTGTTTCTATGACAACATAAACAACGGTAGGGCTATCATATCTCTGTAGAAGAATATTTCATAATTTCAAAAAAGTTTCACAAAACTATCGTTATTTTAGTTATTTCTACTATTGTACATAATCGAATATAAAATCTATAATGCCTCCAAAACTGGACCAGACTGTCAAAAAGTCAACAAGATTATCGCAAGTAAGCGTTGTAAAGTCTTGATAATGAGTTTAATGACACTTTTGCATTGGCACAATGGCATTTTTGTTACTACAAAATGAACATTTCTTTGTTTAAATAATTAGTCGCAACAAGGTCAAAGGAAACCATTCAATAAAGAAGCTCCTCGACGTCAGGCGAAAGTATCAAAACCAACTGTAGATGATTTTGGAGGGTTATTTTCTAATGAACCTGTAAAACCTGAAGATCAGTTAAAACTGACTGAAGAAGTAAGTGATTTTGCAAAGTTATAAAAACTATTTTAAAAAGCCCTTTTGATGATAGGAATGATATTCGGTAGGTAACAATCACGATTAAAGATATTATTAATAGTGGTATCAATATACACTAGTATAAAGGCGTAGCAAAGAGAGATTTTCCTTGACCAGCAGCTGGTTACAACTTGCACATTGCAATATGCATCGCGTATATTAACTAAAAAAATCTAACTTACATTTTTTGTTGACAATTAATAATTAATTATTAATTTTCAATCAACTCCACTGTACCTAGTGTCAAATACCTCTACCTAAAACTATACTATTTAAAAACACTATTTGAATTTGAGGTTTATATTTTAATAAGTCATAAAACGTAATCATACACGGTTTTAATAACGCTTAATCGAGTTATTAAATTTGATCTGAAAACTATTTCTAAAACAAGTAATAATTTAAAATAAGCAATCGATTGCAATATAACAATGTATATGTAATTAATTTTAAAGATTAAATAACAAACATACCCAATTGGTTTCATACATTTAATGAAAACAAATACAAAATGTTGATATAGTTGTTCGAGTGTTCTTTTTATGTATAGGAATTGGATGAGCCAATGGGAAATGTTCTGCTGGTCGTCGAACCACCCGAAAAATCGGCTCGGGTTACTTACACTTATAGAATAGGAGAATATTTGCCAGCCAAAAAAAGTCAACCTTACGTCGAACTAATTAATTTAAAGTCAACATTACTTCATAGCGAATCGACGGAAGCGAATATTCAAATCGAAAACGAATTATGTAGTATGATTGCGTAAAATTAATAAGTTTATTTGAAAATTATCATGATCGATTTTGAATTTTGAGTTTTAACATTCAAACCCTATTTTTTTTTCGTTATCCGTATAGAGGTGGAAGAAGACTTGGGCGGAGATGACGAAGACAGTAATGTCGACGAAGGAGGCGAAGAAGGTGATGAAGGAGATGACGTAGCAGCCGGTGTAGCCGATGTTGTAGTACAAGGAGAAATGGAAGAGGGAGAAGGTGAGATCGAAGATTTTCAAATCGAAGAAGACGAAGTCGAAGACGAAATGGACGAAGACGCCACGTCGAAACCTAAAGCCACGTCAGATTCGGACGAAGATGCACCACCGGCAATAGTTAAGCAGGAATCTGCCATAACATCTAAAAGTCTACCGATCACACAGAGATGTGTGATGAAAAAATTGATGAATCAATTTAATTTCTTTGAGCGTTGTGCGCAGACGGAAGAAATCGTTACGAGGGTAATTAGTAATATCATATTGATGCACTGCACCCAGTGATAGTATTTCGGGAGAACACCGAGAGGATTGAAACAATTTACAATTACTTATAACTCTAGTTTTTAAAAAGCCAGTACAGTGGGGGGTCGGGGCATAGTGGGGACGAAGAGGTCACAGGTCTACAGATTTTTTTATAACTGAAAGTGATAAAATCACTTTTAAATAAACGCTTCGAATCTGTTCAAACCAGTTATAGTTCCATTTTAGATCTACCTTCGGTCTAATTTTCAGATCAAAATATCTAAAACTTTGCTTGAAAAATTGAAATAAAGAAAAAAATTCTATCCCTTTTAGGGGAAAGGGTTTATATTTTTTTTTTGATTTGTTCATGTTTATCGATAGTAGTATGTTTGACGAAGAATTCATATAAATTTGGAACTTTTTCGACTATTTTTAAAAAAGTTATAATAGAGCATCGTAATTTTAAGTTGAAAAATTTGTAAATTTTTTGGGTGTTTTTCTCAATTTTAATGGGGAAGGGGTGAATGTTTCCAGGTATGATTACTGATCTATAGACTTGCTACACAAAAATAAAAACACATTGTAAAAACAATACCTTCTCAGCTCCCAACGAAGCTAAAATAAATAGAAGTGATTAAGAAAAGAATCAATGAAACTTTCATCATAAAAATCTGCCAATCCAGTTCAAAATCACTCGACTAGGTTTTTTTTAACAGGCTAAGAATGTCTAATATTTACAAAATTAGAACCACAATCACATCTTCTAATGCGTGTGTCTGACACTACTGAATTAAAAGAGTTATTTATTGTATTGTATGTACGGGTTTTCTGTTATGTGTATAATACCATCAAAATCACAACTAAATTCACTTTTTTTTAAATTAATAACGACGAATCTTAGAACAAATTACAGTACAGACCAAAAGTGTGAATACGCAAGAGAAATCAAAATATATTTTGTTTAGTAATTTATTTTACGAAAACAACTTACTTTAATTATATAATTTGTATGTGTACAAAATGTTTCAATACTTTCTATTTATTCTTAATGTAATTCTTCCGGTATTTTAGGAAAAAAGTGCTCAGACAACGCCCCCAGAAAAAGATGACTTTAACACGCTTGTGACGCAATGGATTATTTACGATACCTACAACGAGGATTTTGCAAGACAGCAGGAAGAGAAGGAGAGAGAGAAGAGGGAAAAATTAGCCGCGCATGCTAGCAAAAAAAGCACAGGCAAACAAAAGAAAATTGAAGTGGCGGAAGACCGGACCGAAAAAAACATGTTAATGGCCGCAAAGTTTTTAGAACGAATAATCAATCTTAACGCTATGGACGCTATAGCTCAAGGTAAGTTTGAAAAAAATGAGGTCGGGACCAACTGAGGTTATGGATCAGTAGCGCCTATTAAGGCTCCAGAATAAATTTATCGGATTGTCTGGATGGGCGTAAGGTAACGGCACGAGTGATTGTCATTACCCCAATTTTTCAACTTTTCTCCAACCCCATCCCCATCATATATAAGAATATAAGGTTATATATATGGATACATTTTCGTTAGGTTTTTAACTGTCGATTTTTCCGGTTGTGTGCCAAAGCAAAGACATAAAAATGTCTCAAAAATTCAAAATATGTAACCGTATATAGTAGTAGTACAGATTATAGTAGTGCCAATCACTGGTGCCGTTACTCTAAACTTAATGACGCTGGAATTTTTTCAAGATTGAACATACTTACATTTGCAATACGTACTTGAATACGTCCTGGAATTGAAACTTTTTGAATTCCATATTGTAAACATATTGTCTGAATAATTTATCAATACCTATTTTAAACTCTTGTAACTTACAGATTTTCGTTACTACGAAGACCCGTCGGATCAGTTTAGGGGCAGAGAAGGAACTCTCTTGCCGTTATGGACGATGGCATACGAAAAAGCAGACTCACTTTATGTGACCGATATCAGTTGGAGTCCTGATTATTTTGATATGTTCGCCGTCACGCTTGGAACTCGTGAGCATTATTATTATTTATTTAATAGCTCAATCGATGATTGACAATGTCGTAGAAAATTATTACTGTCGGTAATGTTGTAATAATGTTCCGTCTTATTTTAGCACAAGGACACATACCGTTGACGGACAGCCCGGATATTGGCTATCTTTGTTTATGGTCCCTGAAGAATCCGTCGTATCCGGAATACATAAATCAAACGCATTGCGGAGCCATGTGTTTGGATTTTCATAGGCAACACGGGTTTCTCATAGCCGTAGGTTTTCACGATGGTCATTTAGCTGTTTATAATGTGAGTTTGCCAACTAAAGAACCACAGTACATGACGGACTCGGTAAATTCGAAACACAAAGGCTGCGTGAGACAGGTGAGATACGAAAACTTGTTGTGAATCATAGTCGGGCTGGTTAGGTCGGTAGGAAGTTTCCTGTTGACTGCTTGCTTCGACGAATCGATTCACAAATATTTGGATTACCAGATTAACATCCTCTTTGAGTAGGTAGTTTGGGCCAAGGACTTGCCGGACGGCGAAATGAACTTCTATTCGATATCTGAAGATGGTACCGTTTGCAATTGGTTGCTTATGCAAAGCGAAATGTCCAAAACGATTATCGTCACACTAGTGTTAGACATGGAACCGCAAATAACTTTAGGCGGGATAAGCGAAAAACTCATTGGTACGTTTTAATGTTCTTTCCTTGTGTTAAAATAACGTTATAATCCGGCCCGGTAATACAATTTTTTACAAAATGTAAACGAAATATATCCAACGGATTTTTTATTACGAATTTTTTTTTGTCTCTAAATGAATAATAAATATACTTAAGCGTTTTTATTTTTATTTTTATTAGGGCGGGGCACGACGATAGCGTTCCATCCTGAGGACAACGGAATATATTTAGTCGGGACCAATGAGGGATACATATTCAAGTGTAACACTGAGTGGAGTTCGTTTTTCATGCAAAAATTCAAAGCTCATGAAATTACCGTATATCGAATTGATTACAATAAATACGATCCTAACATTTACATATCATGCAGTGGAGATTGTACAGTTAAAGTTTGGGAAGACAAGTCAGAGTAAGTTTTGTTTAAAACGTTTTTTGTTATTGCACCCTTAGTTCTCCTTAGACATAATATCACGCTGGCTTATTAATGCGTCCGCTTAGAGGCAATCCATGATCAGTGATTATTATTTGGCATTTTATACTTATTATTATTTAATCGTTTTTGCCATTTTAACTATAGTTGCTTAATTTAATCGCAGCACTGCGTTGTTGACGTTCGACTTATTGTGGAGCGTATCCGATGTGCTTTGGTCGCCATTTTCCAGTACCGTTTTCGGTGTCGTTACTGAAGACTGTGACATGGTTTTCTACGATTTGGACGCGGATAAGTTTAAAAATATTTGCAGTCAACCTATACAGCCGGAAAATCAGTTCCAACTAACCAAAATGGCTTTTAATTGGCGAATGCCCATCGTCATTGTAGGCAGTTCGAGGTAATATCACAAAACGTTTGGTATCATACAATATAATTTATTATTTAGATTGTAATTTGCTTTTCAGGAGTCACGTGGTAACATTGAAAATGTCGCCTAACTTGCGTCTGGTGATGAAACCGCCGAAAAAAGGCAAACATTATACCACACAAATGCTGGAACTGGAAAAATTACACAAAGTGTTGGATTCTACCCGAGAACCGGACAGCTTAGTAATACCCGCAGATGACGATACAGCAGATACATAGAAATTCCATCAAAGACCATTTTTGTTAAAAATTAGTTGTAGAATTATTTAAATCTAGTTATCTAAAGTTCTTTTGTGCAGATGAAAGCTAGATTTACTACACTAATTTATTGATATTTTATATTCATTGGCCTGACGCGTCATAGTGTAGTCACGAGACAGTCGTGCCGTTAAAAAGTGCAAATAAAAGCCTGTTGCTATCGTTATACCTGTTTACTGTTTGTGAAATAATATGTATAATCTTTAGTTTTCAAATTGAAATAAATCGCCAAGTGAAAAATAGGATAGCAGCAGAATTTACTAACTAGACTTAAGAGTTGAGAGCAACGACATGTGTTATCGTCTTACACAGTAATCCCCTAATTATAATGATGACATTATGTCACAATTACAGTCAATTTTTAGTTTTTCTAATCTCATACGTTTTAAGATAATTTATAAAAACGAAATTGATTGTTATAAATCCTGTAAAACGTTTATACATAGAAGAAACCGTTTAATTAACGCTTGTTAAAAAAATTAAATTACGATATTAAGATAATATTTGTATGAATAGGAAGATGTACATTTTATTTGTTTTGCCATATCTGATAATTATTATAAGTATGACACTTCAAGTTTTAATCGATCTAATGACAATTCAAATAATATTATAACATGACGTTACATTCGGAATATGCGCCTGTAAACCGCGTACGTGAACACATGAAGAGTACATCCAAGTATTGTCAAACTCGAGAATAACAGAAGATGATGATGTACAGTTGAAGGAGCATCAACATTTTTCTGGTTTTGTGCCATAGCAGACATAAAAATGTCAACAACAAAAATTCAAAATCCACTTTTAATCACACGATACGTTCTTTGAGTTTAAAGAACATAATACGGCCTACGGGAATACATTAATGTGATAAAATACGTGATACATTATATGAGTGGAATCTCAAAAAAAAAAGTTGTTTTTACAGTTTGTGATAACGCAAATAACATAAAAAATGCATTATCGATATTACAGTTTAAATCCATGGGATGTTTCGCGCATACTATGAATCTAATGGTACAAGCTGCTCTTACTTTAGAAAGTAATTTAATAGATCGGGTAAAAGCTATCGTTTCACATTTAAAAAAAAGTACTGTGACCAACAACAACTTGAAAACATAACAAATTAAAAATGGTGTTAGTGAACCAAAAAAACTAATCCAAAATGTATAGACACGTTGGAACTCAACTTATTATATGATACATAGGTTTGTCGAATTAGAAGAATCTATTCGTGGCACAGTAGAGGTACTCGAGAAGGCATCGGGAAATCTTAAAAGCGAAGAATAGACAATTTTAAAAGAATTGTGTAATGTTCTTAAGCCATTTGAAGAAGCTACTAAATTATTAAGCGGAGAAAAATATATGACTGCATCACTAATTATAGTCTGCCTCAAGGTTTGGTATGTGAATGTGACAAAATGACACATATGAAGCTAGTCATGTGTATAAAAACAAAAATTAACTGCTATTCATACTTGGTTCAGGCCGTGTTAAAAGTCGGACGCTTATTACGGACGTTGTCCTTCACAACCCACACATATATAGCACGTATATATTATATTAATGTGGTAAAGACGACAATGTTAACATTAAAATACAAGTTCAATGACCTAAAGTACAATTGCCTAACCGATAAAGTATTTGCAAATATACAAATCGCATGCCCGCTGTGGCATCCGTTTTCTACTTAGGGTCACTATTATCTAAGACCTTACACTGATTATTTAACAAATATACAATTCGCACGTCCGCCGTGGCGTCCTGTCTCATACACAATACCCCACTACACACTTCATATAAATAACAGGCTTCAGACAGACAAACTAGAGCACTCAATTGGACAAGTGGTCCTTATCATTGTTTTGTTTGTATACTTATTATTTTACTCTGAAATAAAGTGTTTTAAAAACTAAAAGTATTCAGTGTTTTCTAATTATTTAATTTTTAAAATTTTTTAAAATCATTAAGATTATAAATAATCTTAATAACCAGGCTATTACACTTGTAATAAAGACAGTACAAAAATGAACGAGGTGAACACTATTGTTGATTGGTGTAGCTGCTACAGTGGTCATCAACGGGGGGATTTTGCAAACACCAAGCTTTTTTGAAAAACTATTTTCCTGTCTATGATTTTCCAAATTGTCCCGCAGTTAATTGCAATGATCGCTATAATCTTGCTTTGCTAAGTAGCTCTTGGTAATGATTGTCCACCAAATCCATTTTTTGAAGTAATGTATACTGTAAAACAAAATTAACTCAATATTTAGATTAACCAATATGTAAAACTTGTATTTACAGTATGTTTATGAACTATCAACTCCTCAAACATATCTGATAGAAAAAATAACTTAGCAGTTGATGTGTTCAACTGCTGAGTGCTGAGGCAGAAAGCGATCAAAATAATTGTGTATCAAAAGACCAACACATGTTACTTTATCTAACGATGTACTGGAGACATCAGTTATTAACCAAACAATTTTCAAAGAAGTGGACAGAGTTTTCAAATTTTATAAATAATCTTGGACTAGTTTTACAAAAAGATGTTTCAGAAACGCCCATAAATTATTTGAATATTTTTACAAAAAAAAAAAAATACAAAATATAGCTTCTTCATCTCGGTCCATTTCGACTTCGTCACTTGTTTCTCCACCCACCGAGTCGAATAAAGAGATGATTATCGATAAAGAGAATTTATATTCGCCAGAAGCATTACCGAAGTTACGTTCATTTGACGGTGTTTTTTTAGTTATATTCAAAATAAATGCGATTTTTCTAAAAACAAAACAGTGGTCTGCTGTGTGAAATGTGAGCCTAAATTGGTCGATCATAAAACGTATGGTAGTTCTTCATCATATTTAATTACACATCTAAAGCGTCGTCACGGCGATGAAGCATATTTAAAAAATAAAGAATATTTACAGCAAAACCGGTCTAAAAAAGGGACCATCGATACAAAAAAACACCCATTAATTACTCTCAAGCAATGTTTGATGAAGATCGAGTTAAATTTGTTTACATTCTATTAAACCAATGAGATCTATAGAAGATCCTTTTTTTTTTTGGAAATTTTTAAAAATTTAAATATCTCAAATAATGGTCTTCGAGTATAAAAATAATCGCTTCAATAGATAATAGAAGCAATTTTATAAAGGCATTTAAAATATTCGGCATAAATCAAAAATCGATTGAAATACTAAATAATGAAAATATAAATAGTAGTAGCAGTAGTGATTCTGAACACGAAACTAATGATATAGACATTCCAGGACTAGATTTTTTGCCATTTCATCTGAGATGCTGCGCACATACTCTTAGTTTATGCATCACTAGCGATCTATTTAAAAGTTTAAAAAATAAAAAGGAATTATTACTTAAACACGATAATGTATTAAAAAAAATGTAATGTTTTATGGTCTGCCGCAAATCGCCCAAAATCGGCTGAAATTATTCAACATGTGGAAACAGGTGGAATAGTTTGTAAGATTCCCTTCGAGCCATTTTAAAAATTAAAGATAACATTTCTAATCTCTATAAATCGCTTGAAGTTAATAGTAAATATTGGCTGCAAAATGATCACTTTACGTATATTGATAAACATTTAATTTTAACAAGACCTATAGCTGAGGCATCGTGCAAGGAGAACCGAATACATATTATGGAGTGGTCATACCATGTATTACGTAGAAAACTTGATTTATTAGAAAACGGCGATCACACCTGCATATACTAAGACCTCTTATGGAGTGCCTTAAAAAAAGTGTTGAGGAAAGATTTAAAGATTTTTTTAATTTTTCTACAATAGAATCAAAAAATGCCTCAATATCCGCGTTTTCTTAACCTCGTCTTAAAAACCGCTGGCTTGCCTGTGTAGACCCTTCCGAACATGATAAATTGTTAAAAAAATTTAGACGAGCCGCCGAATTGGAAAACTCTTCGGAACATAGTGAAACGCTACTATCAGAACAAAACGTTTCTGCTACGTCTGATAATTTTAAATTTTGGAGTCCACATTGGGACTTAATTAAATTTGAAACAATTGACGTATAGAGGCATATTAAATAATTATTTCTTGCTTAATTTAAGTATAACAGAAAATTAAGATCAGTAGCTAGTTGGAGACTAGATGCAGATGACGAGGGGACAAATGACTTGGGCAGCTCGCTTTTGATTGACATTAAATTATAAGCCGTCAGTTATTTGATAAAAACTAGATTACATATTAACTGACAATGGCGTGCCAGTAAGTTTTATCAATACAAACAACATCCTTGAAAACTGACGTAACGAAACCATTAAAAACAATTACACGAGTCTAGTCGTTATGGTAACGCTGGTAATCGAGTGGAGTTAGTTTAAATAACTTAGAATTTCTTCAATGTTGCTGACCTTTGTTGTTTTTTTCTAATGACAATCTACCGTTTTGCGTAGACCGAATTACCGAATACACCACTGCGGTCAATAATGAATTTCGAAGCCGTAACTGTATGGCTAGTACTCGCGTATGGCGTCCAGTGTTTAGGATCTGACATCAATGACCAGGCGGCGTTGAGTGATGAATTGCCTAAAACCATCAAAGAAAAGTTGATGAAAACTGATCAGCCCAAGAGCGAACCGCCGGAGTCCAAGCAGGTGCTAACGAGATTAGATCTGCCAGGTGATGGCTCGACCAAAATCGACGACTCTATGGCCGGTAGTAAGTTCACCACCATATCATACTTGACACGAGCCCATCGAACACAGGCAGCCGTAGAGTCCACTAGACTGTCGGCCGGTACCCGACCTGCAAAAGACAGTGGCAACGTGGACAAGTGCCGCGTTGAGCCTCTGGGCGACAATAATGGACCGTCAGACGAGTTTTGGCCACTAAAAAAAAAAACTCTGGCTGGAAGAAAAACGATGCCCATTACAGCCCCTACGTGGGTGTTTAATATGAACACGCCTGGCCATTGTCAAAGCGCTGTACCTGCAACCACAGGCAAGGGCTGCCGTTCGAGTACTACAACAACGACCAACGCGCCTACCACTAAAGCCACGACCTTGTGCACCGCTACTACTAGTGCAACAACAACCTGCACTAGAAAAGCGACCACGACTGCCACAACGACTTGCGCTACGACTACAACTACAGTAGCCGCAACTACCACCAGTCCCGTCGTCTGTACCACTCCTGCTACAACTACGAAGAGTACCACGTTAAAAACGCCTGTCTGTGTGTCGTTGGACACTGCTCGGTCCACTTCCTCGACCGTTTCCAATTGCGCATCGTCTACTGTTAGCACTACGTGTGCAGTGCCTCCCATAGTTTTTCAGCTATCGAGTCCCACTAGTACATTAGCGGTCGCCAAGACAAAAGACGCGGAGTCCTTGACTGTTAAACCGACAAACCAAGTGCCGGCTGTCGTTTCCAAAGCCTCGAGCCAGTCCACCACAAATACGGCTTTCGAGACAAAGACAAGCCACGAAAATGTCCAATCTTTGCTGTTTTCCATTAAACCAACCGGCGAAGTGCCAACCGTTGCAGTTTCCAGAACAATTAACGCACCGTCTAGCACACAGGTCGTTTTTAATTGCATACCCTTGTCGTCGACGACGAGTCCGCTCTCGTGGGCTCTTGCACGTTTCCATCCGCCCTGCCCGACTAAAACTACCGGAGGTTCCGATAACATCTCGAACATGTACAATAAGCGATTACACTCCAATTCGGCTGTCAAATGCAAGGCGACGATCAATCGGCAAACTCGGGCAGTAGTACCGTCCTCCACAACAATGCTGCGACGTGGACTTCGGTCAGAATTAGCTCCAGCTGACTGCGTCAAGTCGGCGGGACCGACGTCACGGACGGTAGCTGAAAACTATCCGACGGCGGTTTACGGTACTACAAGATATTTAAAAGATGAATCGTCCACTTTTATTAAGCCGGTGATGTCTCGACGAAAACGGTCCAAAAAACTAGTTAAGTATTAATCCGGATTTATGCGGATGGATCGTCTGAAGATATTTACAATTGGAATATCATTATGTATAGTTGTGGAACGGTATCTATCATTACTAGTTCCTTTGCTGCAATAATCATGAAACCACATTAAGAACATTGAAAATCGTTGTCTAACTATTTGTATGATGTACTTGTACGACTATTTGACCTGTATAGAATTTGTCTGCTAGATAAATAATAATTGTTTTAAATAATTTTTAAGTAACTTAATGTAATATTAAACATATGTATATAGAAGTAATTAAACCGTGTTCTTTACTTAACTTAAAAATGGTGAATTTAATAATTTAGATGAAATGGTAAGATGAATAAATATAATTGACTAAAACACTATTTTTCTAGCATCGTCATTACTGGACATACGTCTTTGTTAACACCTTAAAATAGTGAGTTATATAATAATTACGTTAAAAAAGAACATAAGATAGAAACACTATTTTAATTAAAATTGCACATGCTCTATACTAGTTTACCGCTAGTAACCGTTGGTCTGATTTTCATACCTAAATCCCTAAAACTGCTTTGTTGGGCAGAATATCTTCGAAGACAGAAAATCGACGGAAAATTCGCCTATAGCACCTATTACATAATATCTACAATACAATGAGAAGTAATTTTTGTAATTGAAAATTAGCAAATAACGATTGTCATTTCTATTTGCAACAACCATAATCGCACGTGTATTGTCTGGACTTGTCATATTTGCGATACATCTCATAAGCGATGGCATGAGCAACGCGATGATAATCAAAAGTTCGAAATCAAAAATTATTGACATTATTGAAAAACTTGTACATTTTATTTATTTAGTTACAAGAAACTAAAATTTTTAAATAAACATCGGCTTTCTCATAACATTGTAAAGTAGTCAAAGATCTCCAATTTTTTTACAGAATTGAAATTGGATATCCTATGTAGTCGACATTTTGTCTGGCTTTTCTGTCTAAAATAAACTAAAATGGCTTTTATTCATAGAAAAAATTATTTACGTTAAAAATAATACTACGATGCTTACAAATTAACCAGTATATTAATTGACATGGTCCAAATTTATTAAATCTTCTTTTGTCATTTTTATGTCTTTGCTTTGGCACATAAACGGAAAAATCGACACCGCTTATCATAACGAAAAAACCGACACCGGTTTTTAATATTATGTTTAATTATTATAGTAAATCAAATATAATTACATAGACAATATAAAGAAATGGAAAAGAACAAACCGACGGTAAGCCTTTGATAATAATTAAAATAATATTATTTGTCCAATTTCCCGTTGAATTTCAACAAGTAAAAATTTTAATTTAACTTTCTGACAGTCGTACAGATTAGACGTCTTTTCTTGTTCCTTACACGACAATATTTTATTAGTATACATTTATTACTATTCTTTACATTTTTTCGGTTTTAAATTAACATAACTTTCTTATTCTCATTTGTTGTATTTCTCTGTATTATTTAATATTGCCTATAAAAAACAGAATGTATGCAATCCCTCAAGGCAAAACAAATGTTTACTATGTATCAAGTTCCTATAAAACAGTAACTCGGCATACTTGACTTTAAAGCTTTCAATTTATAGATAATGATTATTACTTTTAAAATTCAAGATAAAACATGATGTTTTGCCAACAGTATTTAAAATTTCAATGAAATCATTAGTATTCAGTAATTGGCAACAACAAATATGATGCTTTATTTATAAATATTATATCGAATATTATTCGAAGAAGTTGAACAAATTCGTGTTTAAAGGTTTGATTTCATCATAGAAGCTTAACAGAAGAAACACTCTTTTGCACGCCATTTAATAAAACAAAACATTTGTAATACAAGTATTTCTGGCTAAAAACGTAGTTAGGCGCGTAAATATGTATAATACAAACAAAACGTGTAAATTACGTTGGTCCGTTCCGAGTGGTGTTGTACATCCGTTACCAAAAGAAATTTACAACGGATTTTGTATTTTTAACTGCCGAGGAGGCACCAAAAATATGTTTTTATTCAAAAATCGATAAATTGTTATTATTTTTATCCGTCCCGGGTTTCGTTTGCACCGATGAACGGCAAGAGCTTCGAAGCTCCGTTTTACCGTTCGCCCGAATACCAGCTCAGGTACCCGGAGTACTTGAAATCGGTCGTGCCGCCGCCCAGGATGACGGGTACCGATATCGCCAGTCTGTTGTACCCGAAAAAGTTCACCACGAGAAAGTTCTTCGCTGACCATCAGACGGCGCTGGGTGCGGCCGATGTGCACGAACGGTTGCAAGACGAGCTGGCCAAGTACGACAAGAAAACCGGCAAGGCGCCGGTGACGGAGGGGAAAAAAAAGAGTAGAAAACCGAACAAAAACGACAAGAAACCTCCGCCGCAGCAGCGAGGCTGCAGCAAAGTGTATCCGAAAGGCACGTTCGGCAACTGCGTACGGCCGGCCGACGAGAGGCCGTTCGACGTGGACGCCGTGGAAGCCAGGTTGTCGGTGATAGACACCAAGGCTCACCGGGCCGTCATCAAGGAGATAGCGGATTTCGATCCGCGACCGTCGGCGGCGTCGATACCGGCGGTAGAGCCACCGCCGCCTCCGGTCGAACTACCGCCGTCACCGCCACTTCCTGTTCCTTCTCCTCCTCCGTCGGTTCCGTCTCCGCCACCAACGCTTCACCGCAGTGTTTCGGTGGAGCGGCCGAAAGTGCCGATTTCCGGCAACGCCGTCGGACCGGAACGCGGCACGTTGAAAGAAAGGAACGCGGACGCTGTGGCAGAGTTCATAGAGACGTCTAGGCATTTCAGCAGGATGTGCGATCTCATGGTCATCGGAGACCACGACCTGACCACCGCCAAAGCTCAAGCCAAACGTCTAGCCGAAGACGCCCGGAACCGCGTGTTGGGCAGGAAGAACGGTTCGGACGCCAACAACCGCTTCTTTTTCGGCGTCACCAAATACTCGGAAATGGAACGGCTAGGGTTGGGAAAGTACAACGGTGTCACGTGGGTACCAAACTCGCGGAACACGAATAAGCTAAAAAACAAATTGATTCGGTTCGAGTGAACGGCCAAACACGAGCGCACGAGTTAAGGCTCGGAGACAAATTCATCGAGTCATATTCGGACGACGTCCAAATGTTTTTAGGGAAAATCGAAATTATGTGTGTATACCTCGACTTCGATCAGGATTGTACGGTTTTTACCATGAATTAAAGTCACAAAAAAGGGCATTTTATTTCGACCTGAACCGACAACTAAATTGTGTACTATATTTGACTGCAATAATTGAAATTTTAAATTTGCGATTACCCTCAATTGCAGTTAAAAATTCTGCAAATCTTCGCAGTGGCACCTTAGGAGGTTGTATCCGACTCGAAGAATTTCATAGCCTTTAGAGGTTAGTAGTACGTCCAACTGTCAGAATAGTGACAAGTCAGAACAAAAAGTTAAATGGGGATGAAGATGAAGTTGGGGGTGGGAATGGGAATGGGGTGGAATTAGCTGTGGCGCATAACCGAAAAAAAGCGTAACGAAAAAAGCGTAACGAAAAAAAAGCGTTACCAAAGAAGCGTTACCACACGGAGATGGGTTGGAGGTGGAAATAGGATTAGAAGATAAAGGGTGAGTGATAGGGACGGGAGAGGGGTAAGATATAGTAGATAAGAGATATGTTGTACGTTCAACGTTCAAATTAAAACTAAATAATAAATTCAAAATAGTTTAATTCTCTATGTTAAGTTACTTTTGGCCAGATAATAAACACTACAATTTTAGCCAGAAACTTGATTGAACATAATTTTTTTTTTTTCTTTTTTTTTTTTTTTTACACCTTTTAATTCCACACCTAATCTAAATTTATTGGGTACTTCAACGAGACAAGAAAATGCTCTTTCGTGGTTGCAGACTCGGCTGAAAAACTTTTTTTTTTTTTTTTATAGGCTAACGCGGTTAAACGGCAGAAGTGACTATTACTCTTTGAACGCAGGCAAATGCCTTGTCGTCTAATAAATGATGCACATAATTGCATTAATAGGATTCTCACTGTCCCTACGGACAAATGAAATGAACGAAGCGGGAGCTTGGAGGACTCCCGTGGGTGATAACTCCATGGGGTAATCGCTGACCTTTACTGGTTAAGGTTACCACCAGTAAGCCGTTGACGCAAACTCATTCGGTCTCCCGCCGGTCTCTTCGGGGATTTGGCGCGGGGTCGGTGGGCTGCCAGACGGCGCCCTGGGGCGGGCCAGTCTTGGTGGAGACTGGCCAAACGTGTATCTCGGCCCGGCACTTACGTGTCCGGTAAACTGAGAGGTCCTGGTTGGATCTGCCTAGCGGTAAGGGCGCGTGGCTACATAATTGTAGTCACAAGACTCCTTCCAAGCCCCGGTACTTAGCTATGGGGAAACTGGTTGTCACGGGGAAGGTTAAAAGGCCGTGAGTATAAGGAACCCCGAACCCCTGGGAAGGTTTGGGTACGAATTCCTTGGTGAGTCAGAGAGGCGCAGTGGCTCATTGGACAGGCAGGTCGTCCTCGTTTCGTGGGATTTTTATGGAAAATTTATTAGAAATTGATGAGATGGAGTTGGAGGGAGACATTTTGGTGGCGGAGATTTTAAGTGGTCGCGTCTCGCCGGATGCCGTAAGGGCGGAAGCTACGGACCCGATGTCGCCAAGGACGCGTGCTCGCATGTCGGACTTGGTGGCTACGGCCCGTACATCCACGAACGCGATAGTGGAGTCGGCGAAAGCGTTGCATAAGGGCAACCGAATCTCGATCGCTCGGGAGCGGGCATTCGTGGAATCGTGCGCCAGTGTTATGGCGGTCGTCGACCAATTGGTCGTCGATCAGTCGTTGCTGGCGGGTCGGCTCGCGGAGGCTCGCGAACAGCGAGACAGTTTCGAAGCCGCTGTGAGAAGCTTTGAGGCTAGGGTGCAGGGAGATTCGCGACGCTCGGTGCCGGTGGAAACGCCGACCCCGAGACGACCGAATCTCGGCAACGATTTTCTGGAGGTAGTGAGAACCTCTTGGAATAGGGCGTTGCAGGGCAATGAGAGTATTGAGGTGCCACCGACACCTCAAACTAGGACAGTGAAAAGAAGGCGGAAGAAGAAGAAGAAGAAGGGTGGCCAGCTGCAAGTCGGGCAGCCGTCAGGTGAGGAAAGCGTGGAGCCGGTGGTTGAAAAACCGCCGACTGCACCGCGGCCCGAGCCTACGGTTAACCCGACGAGTGGCTGGACCAAGGTGAAGAGGAAAGGAAGGAAGAAGAACTTAAGAAATAAGGATTGTGTGGAGATTGTGACGGAGGTGTCCAGCGAAAAGAAGGCGGGGAGCGCAGGCTACGTCATCCGCACGGTGGCCCCAGAAGGAGTAGCGGAGGAAACTCCCGGGTCGACGGCCCCGGCCGTCACCAGGGAGGACAGCCTGCGAAAGTTCTGGCAGGCCATCAAAGGCGGGTGCTCGGCGCCTGCGTTCAGAAAGGTGGTAGCGAGGCCTGGCGAGCTCTTCGTCGTTCCGGCGAATGAGGTCACCAGGGCGGCAGTGGAGAAAGTTAAGGGGAGTAGGTTGGCGAATGAGAGGAATCCGTCAATCAGACTTGTGACGGTGGGACCCGAGGTTGCGGACTCGGAGATCGCCGGCTTGTTGGAAAGCCAGAATGAAAGTTCTGTCGATCTGCCAGCCGGTTGGTCCTCGAGGCTGGAACTTCGACCCAGGAAAGCGAGAGAAGGTAGGGAGACGCGAGGACGGACGGTGGAGTTTAGGACAACTCCGGAGGTTGCTGGCGCCGTTGTTGGCAAGCGGCTTAGGGTTGGGCTGGCGACCTGTCGGGTGGAGCCTCAGGTGGCCGTGGTAAGGTGTTTTAAATGCCAAGCCTACGGTCACGTGGGTCACTCTTGCAAGGCAGAGTCGCCCGTCTGCCCTCGGTGTGCTGGTCGACACGGCGGTGGCGCGTGCCCGGTCGGGGCTCCGGTGAAGTGCGCTTCGTGCGTATCAGCTGGGTATCCGTCGGGTCACGCCTCCGGGGACGTCGTGAGGTGCCGGGTATGGGAACGCGAGTTCAGGAGGGAATCGCGTAAGTTCAAGTGGGTGAGCTAAGAGTAGGGCAGGTGAACCTGGGCAGGGGGGTCCAGGCGACCGACGACTTGTTGGTCGAAGTTAGGGATAGGCGTCTGGACATCGTGTTGATCCAGGAGCCGTACAGCGGTCGAAAGGGCCGAGCTGCCGATCTCGGCAGGTCGCCTCTGAGGCTGATTACGGCTGCCTCGCCGGGTGTGGCCCCGATGGCGGCGATACTCGTAGCGAACCCTTCACTGGGTGTAGCTATGATATCGCAGCTGAGTGGGTCCCACACGGTGGTGGTGGAGATCACGTCGGGGACAGACCGTTTCTACGCGTGCAGCTCATACTTCCAATTTGGCGGAGTTCGAGAGACACAGGCCGTAAGGCTTGAGTTGATCATCCGCTCGATTGGGGGTGGACAGTTGCTGCTCGGAGCGGACGTCAACGGCCGGTCTCTGTCATGGGGAGACGTGTTGTCGGACGAGAGAGGACAGAGGTTAGAGGAAATGTTTGCGGCCTGCGGCTTGCTCAGCTGCGCGACCGGGACGGAGCCTACCTTTCAAACGGTCATGGGTTCCTCGAGGCCGGATGTGACGTTCGCGTCACCCGGCTTGGTGGACATGGTCCGAGATTGGGAGGTGGATGTCCGGCGTTGCGTGGACAGCGACCATAGGCTTATAACGTTCCGACTATGTAGGCAGGTGACTGAGGAGACCGGAAAGAGCGTGTTCAGGTTTCAGACACGGCAAGCCGACTGGGATAAGTTCAGATTGAGCCTGGCGGAGCGACTGTTTAACGGTCAATCTGACTGGCGCGATCGGGACCTACATTCCAGAGCGGATTACCTGACCAAAGCCCTAACCTCCGCCTGTGCGGCGTCCATGCCTCCGGTGAAGCCTAGAGCCTTGAAACTTCCTCCCTGGTTTACAGTGGAGTTGTTAGAGGCTCGACGGCGGATGCGGCGGCTTGGGGGTCGCTTGGCGTCGGCTAGGGCGGCGGGAAATGTGGAGGAAACCGAACGGTTAGGCCGAGAGTACAGGGTATGTAGGAACGGGTACACGTATCGAAAGAGGCGTGAACAGCTGAAAACCTGGCGAGAGTTCACTACCGAAGAGGGTAACTCTAAGCCTTGGGGGTCCGTATACCGTTGGTGTAGGGACGGAGCGAAAGCCGATGTTCGCGGCGTTCTGACCACTCTCCGAAAGGGGAGCGGTGAGTTCACCGTGGGCTTGGTGGAAACTGCGAGCCTACTGCTTGAGTCGTTGATTCCCGCTGACAGCGCCGAGGGAGAGACCGATCACCACGCCCGGATCCGCGAGGAAACGAGCTTGGTGGCCGGCCGATCTGCGACGTTGGGCGGAGGATCGGAGGCGGAAAGCAGCCAACTGGGAGAGCCGGAATTCTCAGCTGTAGAAGTGAGACGAGCGGTATGGCGTATGGGAAGGGACAAGGCCCCGGGGTACGATGGCGTAACAGCCAGAGTCCTCCGGGTGGCTTGGCCGGCTATTGAGGAATCAGTGACCGCTCTTTTCAATGAGTGTTGGCACAGAGAGCAATTCCCTGAGTGTTGGAAAGTTGGGTGGGTCATCCCGTTGCTGAAGGCCCCAGACAAGGACCGGTCGGACCCCAAGTCCTACCGACCGATCACGTTACTTCCAGTGCTGTCAAAGGCGCTGGAGTACCTGTTCTGTCGGAGGCTAAGGTTGCAGGTCGGCCCGAGTATGAGTCCAAATCAGTACGGTTTCACGAGCAAGCGTTCCACGGTCGATGCAATACTGAGTGTGAGGGAATGGACCGAAAGCCGGGCGGAGAAGTACGTCCTGGGGGTGTTTCTAGACATCTCCGGGGCGTTCGACAACGCCTGGTGGCCGGCAGTCTTGCATCAACTCAAAAGGTTGGGAGCTAGCGACAAGGTGGTGAATTTGACCAGGCAATATCTGGCGGGGAGAGAGGCGGTGATGACTGCGCCGTCGGTCGAGGTTCGCCGACCTCTGTCCAAAGGGTGTCCCCAAGGCTCGCAGTACGGACCGGAGCTCTGGAAGGTTCTGATGGACTCTCTTTTGAGTTCGGAGGAATTGGACAGTGAAACCATCATTGGCTACGCGGACGACGCGTTGCTTTTGGTGGCCGGAAGGACTCGAGCTGAGGTCATCCGAAAGACAGAGGCCAAGTTAGTGAGAGCGAGTGAGTGGGCCCGCGGTATGAAACTGTCCTTCTCGGTCACAAAGACGAAAGTCATGTGCCTGAAAGGTCAGTTGACTCCGCCATTCACCGTTAGGATGGGGGCTTCCAGGCTAAAGGAAGTGACTACCATGCGCTACTTGGGGGTAGAATTGGACGATAGGTGGAGCTACCGGGATCACGTGCTGAGCGTAGTAAGCTCGTCCGCGCCGATGTTTCAGCGGGTACGACGCGTGGTCGCCTCCAAGTGGGGGATCAGTGCACGCATCACGCGGATGTTATACCAGTGTGTATACCTCCCGAGGGTGCTGTACGCCTCCGAGCTTTGGGGCGAGCGAGCGTTGGACCCGAAACTGAAAGTCATGATTCTCCGGGCACAGCGGAAGGTGCTCTTGGCAGTGACGGGCGCGTACGGTACCACAAGTACCGAGGCGTGCCCGGTGCTGGCAGGTGTCCTACCGCTGGACCTAGAAATCGTGAAGCGCGGCCGAATGGCTCGCTGCAGGAGGAGGAACGGCTCGGTTGAGGAAGTGAGGGAGTTGGAATTGGAGGCGGTGAGAAGTTGGCAGACCCGCTGGTCAGAGTCAGTAAAGGGTAGGCCTCTGTATAACTTCTTACCGGAGGTGGAAGATCGGTTGAGGTGTAGTTGGCTGGAGGTGGGCCATGATGTCTCGCAGTTCCTTACCGAACACGGGGCGTTTATGGCCTACCTTCACCGCTTCGCAAAATCTGCGACCGACGAATGTGCGGCATGCGGGCGCGTCGACACCGCATTACATGTGGTGTTTGACTGTGCCGGCGTGTTGGACGCTAGACGGGCGCTGATAGCCGATCTGGTGAGGGCAGGAGTACCTTGGCCGTGTGAGCCGCGTGCCCTTGTGCGGAGCGAGGGGGCCTTTCGGGCCTTCCAAGTGTTCGTGCGAGCGGCCGTGGCGGCACGCGGTCGGATAGTGGGCGACGTGTGATGCACGACCCTTGGGTCTGCAGGCGTACTGGGTACGTGGGGTGTATCCCAGAGGTGCGCGACAAAATTGTCCGCAGGAGTCCAGGGGACGACGGAGGGCCAGGCGGCGCACGCTGGTGTAAACTAGCGACGCCGTTGGAGGCGCGATGAGATGCGCGACAGCTGGCAACTGTCCGTAGAAGCCCAGGGGGCTTGGAGTGGCCGAAGGCACGGTAGACGGTCACCCGCTTAGGGCAGACGCTGCGGTCCCACGGCCTAGGCGGTGCACGGTATATCCTGCAGGCGTACCGGGTACGTGGAGGGCCAGGTGGCACTGGTTGGCGAAAGCCGACGGTCTGCTGGGGGCACGATACGATGCGCGACAGCTGGCAACTGTCCGTAGGAGCCCAGGGGGCTTGGGGAGGTCGAAGGTACGGTAGAAGGTTACCCATTTATGGGTGGACGCTACCGTCCCACGGCCTAGTGATGCACGGTCTTACCTGCAGGCGCACCGGGTGCGAGGTGAGGCCGGAGAAAACAGCACGGCCGGCCGGCCTGGTCAGGCAAGCGCTTGCGCGCGGTGAGTCTACGTCCTACGGGAAGTATCTTGCCGGGCGGGGTGCGTGTCTGGTCGGTAACCGGCCCCAGAGCGGGTCTGTTGGCGTGAGTCGCGGAGAGTAGCTCGGTCTGAACGAGAGGTCGTGACTGACACGCCTGGTGGTATTTACCGCCAGGTTAGCACGGGCCCACCACTAGCCCTACTAGGTTTCCGTGAAAGTTAAATAGTCGGGAGGCGGCGCGGTTAGTTCAGGGGTACCGCTCACCCTCTGAATGATTATACCCATGGATATCATGGCTCCGTCGAAGCGGCAAACTGGTGGCCGTGCCTGTGTGCATATATTCCAGGTGAAACCAGTACTACGGGATAATTGTGGATGGGGGGTCGGAAGGCGGCCGATCTCACGCCCAATTTGCGGTTGGATTCGTAGTGGCGGTCGCGTAAGTGACTTTGGTGGTTAACGGCAGAATGCTTGTCGGACGAAGTCTCACGGGTGCGGCATTTGACCCCGGGTGATCAGTCACTCTGTCTGTGGGAGGATAATCACAGACGGTTGCGGTGAACCAAATCATCGCGCCGGTGAGGATAGCACCGGGGCCCCACCCAAGGTCGGCGGACGAGACCAGACCATCTCTAAGCCATTGGGTAGCCTAGTGAAAAACCACTGGGAAGATGGCATTGGTTTGCGGGTTCCAGCGCCCTCGGGTTGCTGTAACACGTAGGCCATAGCCTGATCAGGGGCGGCTGCCGGCAATAGCCGTCAGTCTCATGCGGCGATGCTGGCTTCTTAGGAAGCTGGTGCCTCCGTCTGGGGTAACGAGAGAAATCTCATAGACCTTTAGCCGGGGTGTAGGACCTATGTCCACATTCGGAACTTCTGTCCCTACGGACAGTAATCCGGGATGTAATTACGTCGAATAACTTACTTATAGCTGTGGTACAACAGTAGTGCCGTATTAATAGTGGAACAGAGCACACGTGTTTCACGATTGCTCCCCACATTTTTGGGCACAACTCTTTGAGTTTCATCTCGTATTTTCAAAAATTTATATTTTTGAACGTATTAAAAGTGCGCGGGCAGATCGGTGTCGTTTTCGAGTCGTTCTGATAATACCAAATCGACTTATAGTCGATTTTGGGTCTGAGCTGTTGCAAACAGGTAAGCCACAGCGTGGTATTTTGTACATCGTGTTGCGTTACAAACGGCATTTGCCGTTTGAGTCGTTCGTCGCTGCGGCCATCGCGGCCATATTGCTCGTATACGCATATTTAATTTATTTAAATATTATATAGGGTGTATTTTTTCACTGCGCAAAAATATACAGGGTGTACTGAAACCCGGTTTCACCCAAATTTTTGGTTTTTAGTATACTGGGCGGCACCGGCCCCCATATACAGGGTGTCCGAAACCCCCGCGGCCAATTTCGGGAATACTCCCCCCCCCCAATTTTTCAAAGTGCCGTAACTTGCTAACCGATCGTCGGATCGATCCCGGGTCAACGTATTTGGAGTGTACCCACCGGGGTACACTACATATTAAAAGTTTCCCCCCCACCCCCCCCATTTTTGGGAATTTTTGAGTCGCGATAACTCCGTCGGTTTTGACCCGATTTCGACGGGACCAACGCGGATAAATTTGTTTTAAAGTCGCGCATCCGGTACGTCTCCACTCTAGGGGTCAAAAATCCCTTCAAAGGGATTTTCCCCAATTTTGGGCCGATCGCCCCCAAATTTGGGTGTTACCTCCGAAAGGGTGCTCCGAGCGTCCTGTGAAAGTTTTACGGTCCTACCTTATTTTTTACGCCCAGGAGCTAAACTTAAGTGTAGTGCCAAATCAGCGAGCCAATACCCGAGCGTGTTTTCGTGAATTTTATCGCCTAACCCCTCGATCAGGGGTTAGATTACCGCGAAGTTTAGTTGGCGCAACAGACAGAATCAAAAATGGAGACTCCGATGGACGTGAACGTCCCAAGTCCCAAGAGTCCCCGTAGTCCTGTGCATAAAAAAGCCAAGGTTGACCCCAACTATCAAGCCGTGCTCGATGCATGTGGTTGGATCCGCCAGGCCTTGGACGACGAGCGCTCCCTCCGTAAGAAGATATCGGAAGAGACCAGCCAAGGCATCACACGCAAGCTAGAGACTATATTACAGCAGGCCTATAGCATGAGCGTCAGCATTGGGAACGATAATTCCGACATGATTCCCATGCTCATTAAGCAGTTTGCGGTCGAGCTTTCTGAGAAACAGAAAGAGATTGAGGAGCTTAAAAGGGAGATGGTAATCATCAACGCTGCACCAAACAACCATGTAGACATGAACAACGCGGAGCCGAAGGGACGTGGACGTAATAGGAGCAAGTCGGCCAAGAGAAAAAAGGAACGATCGGTGTCCAGGAAGGACAAGAGGTCCAAATCGCGACTAGCGCGGAGAAAAGAAAAATTAGCGGTGAACCGGGAAACAACCCCTCCACCCGCATACCGAGTGACAACCGCGGGCAAGGACTCCAGCGAAGTCAGCTCATTTAAAGGGATCCTGTGGACCTCTATTGTAGGTAGGGTAAAGGCGCCCCAATTGGACATGAAGACCACCAAGTCGGGCAAGGTTTATGTTAGAGGGATAAATGAAGAAACAAGGGCTGCATTAGTGGAGGTGGCTAAGGAAAAGACATACCTACTGAAAGCCGAAAGCGCAAGGTGGCCGAGAGTCCTTATTAGAGGCATCGACTCGACACTGCGACCCGACCTGATCCCGCAGTCTATCGCATGCCAAAATCCGGACTTGGGCGTAGATGAAAAGACAGCGACAGAATATATAAAGCCAATTTTCAAACGTGGCCCGAAAGAGCAGGCAACAGTACACTGGGTAGTTGAATGTCACCCAAACCTGCACTCCCATATGTTAAAGAGAGCATTGTATATTGGCCTTTATTCGTGCCCAACCAGCAAGTTCGAGGAGGTGACGCAGTGTTATAACTGCTTTGGTTTCAATCACATTGGCTCCAAATGCAGAGAGGCCCGCAGATGTTCCCACTGCTCCTCAAAGGACCATATCAAAGAAGCGTGCCCTAACCTCGCCAACGACCCCAAGTGCAATAACTGCAAAGGGAAACACAATTCTCGGGATCCTACGTGCTCATCGAAAACAGCAGCTATCGCTGATATGTTGAGGCGTACCCAATTTTGTAAAGAACAATGAGCATCACAGCTCTAAAAATCGTGCAGCACAATCTAGGACGTGGCACAGTAGCGAGTGAGCAGTTATTAGAGTACTGCCAATCTATATGTGCTGACATTGTGCTAATACAGGAGCCATATACCCGCGGAGGCAGATTGATAGGGTGGGAGCAAAGCCCCTATCGCGTTGTCTTAAGCAAACCCGCAGCGCGGACAGGAGCACACTCTGCACTGCACTACGCGGCGGTCGCTATCCTGAACCCGAGCTTGGTTGTCGTCACACGGGAGGACATGACTACTGAGTTCCTCACGACAGTGTCAGTGGAAAGCCGAGACTCCAGGCTAACGATCATATCGGGTTACTTCAAATACTCCATTGCCACCATTGATCACGCTACAGCCCTAAGGAGGGTTATTGAAAACATACAGGGCGAATATCTCCTGGCGTTGGATGCTAATGCATTTTCGGAACGGTGGTTCAGCTCCCTGACTGACCACAGGGGCCAACACGTAGAGAGTCTCATTGATGATCACGATCTACGCATCAATAACGTGAGATCAAATCTCACGACCTTTTCGTCCACGAGGGCCTCCTCGAATATTGACGTTACGCTATCTACGCCAGCGATCGCAAACCATATCACGCGATGGCGTGTCATTGCCGACCAAACTTCAAGTGACCATAGAGTGATCAGATATGATCTGTCTCTCTCCCTGGTCTCTGCCGTCTCTCGTGCCAGGAGAGTCGAAGTGGGCAAAATTAACCACGCGAGATTCGGTCAACTGCTCGATCGTTCCCTGGAAATCGCAGAACTCGTGCTCAACCGTGGGGACGTACACGATAGGGCCAGCGTCATATCTGACGCCATTTCCTCTGCCGCCAAACAATCGGTACGAACACGTCTGGTCGATCCGAAGCCGTCGCCTCCTTGGTGGTCACGAGACCTCAAACTCAAACGCGCTGAACTTCGCCGCGCGGCAAGAATATCGCGCCGTAGCAATTCTGAGGAATCCCGTGCCCATTACAACGTGCTTCGTAATGGTTATACTGCAGAGCTTCGCAAAGCCAAAACCCTCTCGTGGCGCAAGTTTTGCACCATAGACGGAACGGCACCCTGGGGCAGGGTGTACCGTTATGTAAAGAAGGGCTCCCGCGAGTCCACGGTTTTGCGCTCACTGGCCAAACCGGACGGTGTGCACACGACCTCACCGGATGAGACTGTTCAGCTATTACTGGACACTCTCATACCACACGAGCTAACAGTGGATCCCCTGCCACAGCCTATGGGTGTGGACAGAGAACTGACTAGCAGCCTAGTCGACCTCAAGTCAGCATTATGGAGGACAGCCCCGAATAAGGCTCCCGGCCTGGATCTAATCACTGGTAGAATGGCTCGTATGGCATGGCCATACGTCAGCGAGCACCTACTAGGCTTAGCCAATGACTGCTTTAGGCAATGTACTTTTCCACAGCCGTGGAAGAAAGCCGACGTGGTGGTAATCCGGAAGGGCCCGAATAAGGACCCATGCCTACCGAACTCATACAGACCAATTAGTCTCCTGCCCACGCTCTCGAAAGCCGTTGAATTTCTGATATGTGACCGCATAAACCAGGAGATCGCTCCGAATATAAGTGCCAATCAATTCGGGTTCAAGAAAGGACGGTCGACTGCCGATGCCATCGACTCTTTGCTCGCGTGGACCAATGATTCGGACCAGAATTATGTCCTTGGTGCCTTTCTTGACATTTCGGGTGCCTTCGACAACCTGAAATGGTCAACGTTGTTGTCCGATATGGACAGACTGGGCTGTTCAGCCAACATCAGGAAGCTCACCCTGAGCTACCTAGTGAATCGGACAGCAACAATGACGCTCGGAGGCGTGAGCAAGACTGCCACACTCACAAAGGGGTGCCCTCAAGGCTCCTTGTTCGGCCCTGTGCTCTGGTCAGTGACCATGGAGGACTTACTCCTTTCGGAGCTCCCTACCCACTCGCACATACAAGCGTATGCAGACGACATCGCGGTTCTCGTTGCCGGAAGGACTCGCAGGATTATAGTCGAGAAAATGGAGGACGTGTTAAAGATTGTCCAGCGCTGGGGTGATGACAGGGGTTTACGCTTCTCCACGCAAAAATCCACTGCTCTCATCTTAAAAGGTAACTTGGTACCTGGTTTCACCGTGAAATTCGGCAACGGTAGGATCGCTACGGCGGAGCACGCCAAATACCTGGGCATCACCATTGGTACCGGCATTTCATTCCGACAGCAGATCGAGGACCTCCGACTAAAAAACCTCGATACGTTCTCAAGGTTAAGAGGAACCTACGGAGATCTATGGGGGAACGATAAACGGAATTTACCACTGCTGTACAACAGCGTCTTTCTCCCGAGAATCCTCTACGGCGTGCAGTTTTGGTACCCGGTTGTAGCAACCAACCGTGGTATTAAAATCATGGCCCAATTGCAGAGACGAGCCCTGATTGGTATTACTGGCGCGTACAGGACTGCAGCCACTTCGTCGCTCCAAATTATTGCGGGAACGTTACCCCTCGACCTGATGGCTCGATATCAGGCCGAGATAGAAATGCAAAGAGGCAACGACCCAGAGGCGAAGGCCACCGCCTTGCGTGAGCTATGGGAAGTGCTCTGTGATACTTGGCAGTCCAGGTGGGACAATTGTACAACCGGTAGGTGGACCTATAAGTTTTTCCCGTCGGTCAGGCGTAGGCTCGCTACACCGCTGCAACTGAACCACTACATAGCTCAGATATTTACGGGCCACGGCGACTTCAAGGGTCGTCTCAACTCCCTTGGCCTCTCCGACACCACCGAGTGCATCTGTGGCGCGCCATTCGAATCCGCTGAGCACGTTTTATACGAATGTCCGTCAGCGCGGCCAGCTCGCGAGCGGCTAGAACTCGCGGTCCACCGTGCAGGTCACTTGTGGCCCTGTGACCCTGAACTCCTGGTCTCCACGAGAGGCTTGTACAGCGCGCTCTCAAGATTTGCTAGGGAAGTCCTGGTAAACCGCCGTCGTAGGTGAAGACATTGCCTCACCCCGAGCCATCATCAGGGAACCCGCCGGCGAGAGCGGCCTCGCTTCCGGCACGGATAAATCCGTAAAAGGTTTCTTAATGCCCTTAGTCTGGGCTTACTGCACGCCCACCGCGCGGGTGCGAACCCAACTCCGGGGTACGAGTCAAAACTGCCACCGAGTCCGGGCGTACTGAACGCCCACCGCGTGGGTGCGAACCCAACTCCGGCATGAGTCAAAACTGTCCCGCGTCCGCGAATTGATCGACGCGTTCGCGTCACAGACGCGAGTCTGCCGGCAAGAACCAACGGTGAGCCGAGGTACGGGGGCACTACAAAACCCACTCTGCCGAGAGTTAAAAAACGAAGGTATGGTCAAAAAAGGATCGGCGCCCGAGCCGAGTGGTGGAGGACCCACGACCATATGTGTGCGCGATGTGCACCGAGCACTAAGTACTATTGTTTATTTCTTTCTGAGAGAGGTGATAAAATCACCGCCCACACGGGCAGCAACTCAGGGGTGGTCGAACGACCGACTGGGCCGAGGAAGGCACGGTTGGCCACACTGAGTCTCTCAGGGGGGTCGGTCGTGCGCGGGGCGCGGGCGGCTGGGTAAAACCAGCCGCGACATCCCTGTGGTTAGGGGATCAGAATTCTACCAAGGTTTCGTACGCCTGTCGTAAAAGGCGACTAAAGTACGCATAGAGGCCTGATGCGAAGTGGCCCTTCTACAGGATCACTTCTCTTGCGACATACCTTCCCCGGCCCGCAATTAGCGCCTAGCGCTACAGCGGTCCGCGGTCGTAGGGGATCCCCCTTCGGGGGCTAACCACAAAAGCCAAGGTACACCTGTCCCTACGGACAGTGGAGAGTCCGTGGCCAAGTAAGGCAATCTCCTACAGGAAGGCACACCTCGAACGAAAAACCGTGGGAGTCGGGCCCAATAGGCGAAAGCCACCGACTAGACAAGGGCAAATGTCGATAATCACCGTGGGTGTTGACGGAGCTCAAAAGCCGCTTGCGGCAGCCGTCGGCCCGCCAGGCCGGACGCGTACCCATAGGGGCGCGCCACGGGTTGTCGGGCAAAGGTCAGGCTGGCCTTGTTCTCTAACGGCCCCTTGATAAAGGGGTCAGGTGCGTGAGCACTGGGACGAAACAGCCATGGCCGGGGACCGATCGACCCCGTCCATCTTGGTAGATCGGATGATGGGTTGCCTTTCGTTGGCCCATCAATATTCCCGCTTCTGTTTCTGAGAGGGTCCTCGGACCCTTGACGACGAATATGGGCGGGAATTGGTATTGGACATTGCTATGCTGGATTGGACACTGATTGCACGAAGCGGGAGTTTTGGAGGACTCCCGTGGGTGATAACTCCATGGGGTAATCGCTGACCTTCACTCGGTTGAGGTTACCGCCAGTAAGCCGTTGACGTCTTCTCATTCGGCCACCCGCCGGTCTCTTCGGGGACTTGGCGCGTGGTCGGTGGGGAGGCCCAACGGCGCCCTGGAGCGGACCAGTCTCGGTGGGGACTGGTCAAACGTGTTTCTCGGCCCGGCACTTACGTGTCCGGTAAACTGAGAGGTCTCTATTAGACCTGCCTAGCGGAAAGGGCACGAGGTATACTTTGTATGCCTCATATACCTCCTAACCTCGGGGACTTAGCTGCGAGGAACAGGTTGGCACGGAGGAGGAAAATAGGCCGTGTGTATAAGGACCCCCGGCCCCCTGGGAAGGGGCGGGTAGGAATCCCTTGGTGTGACAGAGGGGCGCAGTGTTACACTCGACAGTTGGTCGTCCCCGGTTCGTGGGATTTATATGGAAAACCTAAGAGAAAACGAAAGAGACGGTGAAGGAGTAGAAGGAGGGAGTAGCGAGACGGTTGGGTGTGTGTTTGTGACACCACAAACAAAAAGGAGGCGAGTCGGCAGTGAGTCGGAAGACGACCACTCAGACGCGTACTGGGCGGAAGCCGAGGTCTTGACCTCGGCGAAGTTGCGTGAGTATTCTCATGCAATTTCCCTGCAGGCACGTGAATGGATGGATCGTCTTCGCGATGAAGTGTCGACGATGAAAGTAAAGCAGGTCAGAATGACGGTGGCCAAGGAGGCCGAATTCGATAGAATACGCGCTGGTGTGCTGAAGGTTGTGGACAACTTAGTCCTCAACCAGATGATCATCGCGGGTAGGCTGATCGAATCTCGGTCTCAGAGGAGAGAACCCTCTTTTGGCCAACGTCAAGAGGTAGAAAGGTGGAACGAAGGGCCGCTTTTCGGGCAACAGGAGACCGCGAGGTCGCCTGTTGTCGAAAAGGTGGCGAACGACACTATGGAGGTGGAGCAGCAGAGTGAGACTCTAGGAGACAGTAAAAAGAAAAGGAAGCGAAAGAAGAAGAAGAAAAAGAATGCAAAGGCGGCAGGGAGCGAGGCGGGTAAGGAAGATGGGGAAGGGACGACTAAGGCTCAGCCTGAAGGGGAAACCCGGAAGGAGGAACCGAAGTCGGCTCCGGAACCTACGTCCAAACCTGGATGGCAGAAGGTGGAGAAGAAGAAGAGGCCAAAGAAAGGAAGGGTGGTAAAGGACAAGACCGAGCTGGTGATCGAGGAGATCAAGAGGAAGGAGAAGAGAAGCGGGCAAAGCGGCTTCGTCTTCAAGACAAGCGCGACTGGGGTTTCGACGGGCGAAACTCTCTCGAGCGAGGCTTTGGCCAAGCAGAGGGACGAGAGCCTGAAGGAGCTCTGGAAAGCGGTGTCTGCGAGGACGAAGAAACCGCAGTTTAAGAAGGTGGTGGTCGAGGCCGGTCGCATCTTCCTCATACCGGGGAATGATGAGACTCGGGAGGTGATCGAGGAGTTTACGGAGTCGAGGTTGGTCCAGGCGAGGAATCCTCGGGTAAAAATATCCGGGGTGGGCTTGGAGTTGGAGGACTCAGAGGTCGCCGAGGCGCTGGAGAAACAGAACGAGGGTTCTGTGAAGCTGGCGCCTGGGTGGTCGAAGAGTCTGGAGCTCCGGCCTAGGAAGCGTGCAGAGAATACGAACCGGGTTCGAGTTGTCGAGTTTGAAGCGACTCCCGAGGTGGCGGGTGCCATTGTTGGCAAGACACTGGCGGCGGGTCTCCGGAGGTGCAAGGTAGAGCCTCTCGTTGACGTACTGAGGTGCTTCAAGTGCCAAAAGTACGGCCATACGGCGAGGCTCTGCGGTGCGCCGAAGGAGATCTGCCCGCGGTGTGCTGGCGAGCACACTGGTGCCTGCCCCGAGGGCTCAAGAGCTGAAGTGCGCTTCGTGTGCTTCGGTCAATTGGGCCTCCGGTCACGCCTCGGGGGACGTGACAAAGTGCAGGGTCTGGGAGAAGAGAGTTCCGGCGAGAGTCGCGGAAGTTTAGATGGTCGAACTGAGGTTAGGCCAAATAAACCTGGGTAGGGGGGAGAAAGCGACTGACGACATGTTAGTCGCGGTGAGAGAGCGGAAACTGGACGTGGTCTTGATCCAGGAGCCCTATGTTGGCCGGAGAGGTGGGTTGGCTGAACTCAGCAAACCGCCTCTTCGGTTGATAACGGGTTCCCTGCCGGGTGAGAAGCCGTTGGCTGCGATATTGGTGGCGGACCCTTCATTGGGTGTGGCGCTGGTGTCTCAGTTTAGCGGCACTCACACGGTGGTGGCGGAGATTACCGCAGGAAGCGAACGTTTCTACCTATGTAGCTCGTATTTCCAGTTCTCGGGTTCCACTGAGATCCATACCGCAAGGTTGGAATCAGTGATCCGGGGGCTCGGGGATGTGAGTCTGCTGGTGGGGGCGGACGTGAATGCGAGATCGACGCTTTGGGGCGATCCACGGCCAGATTCCAGAGGTGAGACGGTCGAGTCAATGTTCGCAGCATGTGGAATGATCTGCTGTAACGTGGGAGCGGTGCCCACCTTCTCGGCGGCCATGGGAGAGGCTATGTTGGATGTGACGTTCGCGTCAACCGACATGGCCGCCCGGGTCAATGAGTGGGAGGTCGACCTCTCGGGCGTTATAGACAGTGACCATAGGCTGGTAACATTTGAACTCGCAATTGGAAGCAGGGAGGCGAGTACACCGAGTGTGGTAAGATTTGCGTACCGGAAAGCCGACTGGGATGGATTCAGGCAAAGGCTGGCGGAGAGACTGTTTGACGGTCAATCTGACTGGCTGGAGCAGGACGTCCACTCCAGAGCGGATTACCTTACCAAAGCCCTAACTCATGCATGCGAGGCGTCAATGCCGAAAGTGAAACCGAAAGCGCTTCGCCCTCCGACGTGGTTCACGGAGGAGCTGGTGGAGAGCCGGAGGCGGATCAGAAGGCTAAGGCGACTCGTGGCGAGAGCGAGGGCGGCGGGAGAGATCGAAGAAGCCGAAAGGCTAGGTAGCGAACTTAGGAGAAGCAGAAATGCGTACACGAAGGTGAAGCG
Source organism: Adelges cooleyi (assembly GCF_023614345.1). NCBI lineage: Eukaryota > Metazoa > Arthropoda > Insecta > Hemiptera > Adelgidae > Adelges > Adelges cooleyi. Next base: position 28,872 of record NW_026095849.1, on the reverse strand, counting down.
ACGAGAAAGGCTGCGGGCTTGGCGAGAGTTCACCTCGGAAGAGGGAAACTCGAAGCCGTGGGGGTCCGTCTACCGCTGGATCAAGGAAGGGGCCAAAACCGATGTCAGGAATGTGCTCACCACTCTCCGAAAGGCGAGCGGCGAGTTCACGACTGGCTTGGTGGAGACCGCGGAATTGCTGTTGAAGTCGTTGGTGCCGCCTGACGCGCTGGACGGGGAAACTGAGGACCATGCTCGACTCCGAGAGGAGACGGGTGTGTACTTGGGGACCCCGGTCAGTGTGAGGGGGGAACCAGCGGTGGTAAACGACCAGTGCGTAGAGTTCTCGGAGGAGGAAGTCCGAACAGCGGTGTGGAGAATGGGGAAGGACAAGGCCCCTGGGTATGACGGCGTCACAGCCCGAGCACTCAGGGTGGCTTGGCCAGCGATGGCGGAGATAGTGACCACTCTTTTCAACGAGTGTTGGCGAACAGAGCAGTTTCCCAAGTGCTGGAAGGTAGGCTGGGTAGTCCCCCTGCTGAAGTCTTGTGACAAGGACAAGTCTGACCCGAAGTCATACCGACCTATTACGTTACTCCCGGCGTTGTCAAAGGCGCTGGAGTACCTGATTTGTCGGCGGCTGAGGGCCCAGGTGAGTCCGAGGATGAGCGAGAATCAGTATGGATTTACGGAGAAGCGTTCTACTGTTGGTGCAATATGTAGGATGAGGGAATGGGTCGAAAGCCGGGCAGAGAAGTATGTACTCGGGGTGTTCTTGGACATCTCGGGGGCATTCGACAATGCCTGGTGGCCGGCAATATTGCATCACATGCGGAGATTGGGAGCTGAGGAGAAAGTGATTAGGTTGACGAGGGACTATCTGGTAGGTAGGCTTGCCCTAATCACTGCGCCGACGGTTGAGGTACGCCGAACTCTGTCCAAGGGTTGTCCTCAGGGCTCGCAGTACGGTCCAGTGATCTGGAATGTTCTGATGGACTCTTTATTGAGTCTTGATGGGCACGATGGAGAGCTTACCTTGGGTTATGCGGACGACGCATTGCTCATGGTATGTGGTCGTACGCGGGCTGAGGTGATCCGAAAGGCGGAGTTCAAGTTAGAACAGGCGAGAGAGTGGGCCCGTGGAATGAAGTTGACCTTTTCGGCCGCAAAGACGAAAGTCATGTGTCTGAAGGGAAGACTAGTTCCACCCTATTCCGTTAGGATGGGGGGAGCAAGGCTGGAGGAGGTGACGTCCATGAGATACCTGGGGGTACAACTGGACGATAGGTGGGAGTTTAGTGAGCATGTCAAGAGAGTAGTGGGTGCGGCAACACCGATGTTTCAGAGAGTTCGACGAGTTGTCTCCTCGACTTGGGGTCTTAGGGGTGACACTACGAGCAGGATATACCGACAGGTATTCTTGCCTAGGGTTGCCTACGGGTCCGAGGTCTGGGGAGAGAAGGCGTTGAACTCGAAGACGAAAGTCTTGCTGCTCCGAGCACAGAGACGGGTTCTCTTGTCCGTGACCGGCGCGTACAGTACCACAAGTACTGATGCGTGCCCGGTCTTGGCGGGGGTGCTCCCTCTGGACCTGGAGCTCAAGAAGTGTTGTCGCGTGGCTCGCTGCAGGAGGAGGCAGGGCTCGGTAGAGGAAGAGAAGGAGATCGAGGCGGAGGTGGTGAATGAATGGCAGACCCGCTGGGAGACGTCCGATAAGGGTAGGTACCTTTACGGCTATTTCCCGAGGGTCGAAGAGCGGTTGAAGTGCAGATGGATGGAGATAGGGCATGAGATGTCGCAGTTCCTAACGGGACATGGGGCGTTCATGCAATATCTCCACCGCTTCGCAAAATCTGCGATCGAAACGTGTCAGGCATGCGGGGCGATCGATACGACGGATCACGTCATATTCGATTGTCCGGGTGTGTCTGAGGCGCGGAGAGCACTGATAGACCGATTGGGAGGTATAGGCCTAGACTGGCCTTGCGAGCGTGGTGACCTCGTGCGGAGTCGGGAAGCCTTTATGGCTTTCCGAGCCTTCGTGCGCAGGTGCTGTGCTACAAGGGGTCACGTTCTGGGCCTAGCATGAGATGCACGGCCTAGGCCTGTAGGCACACAGGGTGTGTGGAGAGTGGATGGGGGCGCTGTGCGCCTGTGGAGGACGTACAGGCGATCCGGGATCGCGGGGAGGCCGAGGTCTCGGATGACACTCACCTACGGGTCAGTGGATGAGGCCAGACGGCCAAATAGATGCAGGTCCTGGCAAGACCTGTAGGCGTTGGGAACGCGTGGAGGTGAGACTAATGGATGGCCACTCGCTCAGGGCAGGCGCCGTTATGTCTCACCGGACTACGGTCTACGATGCGAACCAAGAGGGTTCGTAGGCGGTCAGGGACCGCGGGGCAGCTGGGGCCCTGAATGACACTCCCTCTTTAGAGACAGTGGACATGGCTGACTGGCTCTAAAGATGCACGATCGATAGATCTGTAGGCGCACAGGGTGCGTGTGGGGCCGAGACAAAATGCACGATCGGCTGGTCCCGCCTAATGGGCGGCTTAGGTGGCGTGGTGGCCGTCTCTGGGTTGCCTGCTCCCGCCGGACCTTAGGGTTCGGGCCTGGGGCGGTCAACGCGGGATGGTGCCGTGTCCCCGGCTGTCAGGAAGGTGGGTAACCAGTTTCGGGCCGGTCTGTATGCGCTGGGCGTGGAGAGTAACTCGGCTGAACGAGGGGTCGTGACTGTCACGCCTTCCGTTAGGACCACGGAATTTATTCCGTGGCCGGCGGGAGGTTAGCACCGGGCCAACCACTAGCCCTTTCGAGCTGCCGTGGAATAAATAGTGGGAGATCTGGTGCCTAGTCCCAAGAGCTCGGCTTCGGGACGAGGATGGCATGAAACCAGGTCGGAGCGGCAAACCGATCGCCGTGCCTGCGCACATATATCAGGTGAATTCGGTACTACGGGACGGCGTGTGGTGAAGATGTTGGTAGCGGTCAACTGACACCCCGCCTGCGGTTGGATTCGTAGTGGTTGTTTCAAATGAAGGGAAGGACTCGTCCGACCCCGAGAAACGGAAGTGGTTACGGCCTGTGCTGGCCTAGGCGAAATCTAACGGTTGTGGCTTGACCCCCGGGAGACTAGCGACTCTATCGGTTGGAGGATAAGCACCGAAGGTTAAGGTATAACCAAATTGCCTGAGCGGATTGGATAGTGCCGCGGCCTCACCAGTGGTTGACAAGGGGAAATAGCTCGCTCTGCGTTAAACTGGTAGCTCGGTGGCCGCATGTCCACCGGGCGCTGCCCGGCGTCCTAACCGAGTTCGTCACCTTCGGGGGGCGAGGTCGCTTGGGTCACGGGTCTCTCTACACCCTGTCACGAGAGAAATCTCATATGCGGGTTGTGGAGCAGAAGGACCTCGGTCCGGTTTGGAACTCTTGTCCTTACGGACAGTAGGGACAGTGAGAATCCAATATCTCCAATATCTGGCGGGGAGAGAGGCGGTGATGACTGCGCCGTCGGTCGAGGTTCGCCGACCTCTGTCCAAAGGGTGTCCCCAAGGCTCGCAGTACGGACCGGAGCTCTGGAAGGTTCTGATGGACTCTCTTTTGAGTTCGGAGGAATTGGACAGTGAAACCATCATTGGCTACGCGGACGACGCGTTGCTTTTGGTGGCCGGAAGGACTCGAGCTGAGGTCATCCGAAAGACAGAGGCCAAGTTAGTGAGAGCGAGTGAGTGGGCCCGCGGTATGAAACTGTCCTTCTCGGTCACAAAGACGAAAGTCATGTGCCTGAAAGGTCAGTTGACTCCGCCATTCACCGTTAGGATGGGGGCTTCCAGGCTAAAGGAAGTGACTACCATGCGCTACTTGGGGGTAGAATTGGACGATAGGTGGAGCTACCGGGACCACGTGCTGAGCGTAGTAAGCTCGTCCGCGCCGATGTTTCAGCGGGTACGACGCGTGGTCGCCTCCAAGTGGGGGATCAGTGCACGCATCACGCGGATGTTATACCAGTGTGTATACCTCCCGAGGGTGCTGTACGCCTCCGAGCTTTGGGGCGAGCGAGCGTTGGACCCGAAACTGAGAGTCATGATTCTCCGGGCACAGCGGAAGGTGCTCTTGGCAGTGACGGGCGCGTACGGTACCACAAGTACCGAGGCGTGCCCGGTGCTGGCAGGTGTCCTACCGCTGGACCTAGAAATCGTGAAGCGCGGCCGAATGGCTCGCTGCAGGAGGAGGAACGGCTCGGTTGAGGAAGTGAGGGAGTTGGAATTGGAGGCGGTGAGAAGTTGGCAGACCCGCTGGTCAGAGTCAGTAAAGGGTAGGCCTCTGTATAACTTCTTACCGGAGGTGGAAGATCGGTTGAGGTGTAGTTGGCTGGAGGTGGGCCATGATGTCTCGCAGTTCCTTACCGAACACGGGGCGTTTATGGCCTACCTTCACCGCTTCGCAAAATCTGCGACCGACGAATGTGCGGCATGCGGGCGCGTCGACACCGCATTACATGTGGTGTTTGACTGTGCCGGCGTGTTGGACGCTAGACGGGCGCTGATAGCCGATCTGGTGAGGGCAGGAGTACCTTGGCCGTGTGAGCCGCGTGCCCTTGTGCGGAGCGAGGGGGCCTTTCGGGCCTTCCAAGTGTTCGTGCGAGCGGCCGTGGCGGCACGCGGTCGGATAGTGGGCGACGTGTGATGCACGACCCTTGGGTCTGCAGGCGTACTGGGTACGTGGGGTGTATCCCAGAGGTGCGCGACAAAATTGTCCGCAGGAGTCCAGGGGACGACGGAGGGCCAGGCGGCGCACGCTGGTGTAAACTAGCGACGCCGTTGGAGGCGCGATGAGATGCGCGACAGCTGGCAACTGTCCGTAGAAGCCCAGGGGGCTTGGAGTGGCCGAAGGCACGGTAGACGGTCACCCGCTTAGGGCAGACGCTGCGGTCCCACGGCCTAGGCGGTGCACGGTATATCCTGCAGGCGTACCGGGTACGTGGAGGGCCAGGTGGCACTGGTTGGCGAAAGCCGACGGTCTGCTGGAGGCACGATACGATGCGCGACAGCTGGCAACTGTCCGTAGGAGCCCAGGGGGCTTGGGGAGGTCGAAGGTACGGTAGAAGGTTACCCATTTATGGGTGGACGCTACCGTCCCACGGCCTAGTGATGCACGGTCTTACCTGCAGGCGCACCGGGTGCGAGGTGAGGCCGGAGAAAACAGCACGGCCGGCCGGCCTGGTCAGGCATGCGCTTGCGCGCGGTGAGTCTACGTCCTACGGGAAGTATCTTGCCGGGCGGGGTGCGTGTCTGGTCGGTAACCGGCCCCAGAGCGGGTCTGTTGGCGTGAGTCGCGGAGAGTAGCTCGGTCTGAACGAGAGGTCGTGACTGACACGCCTGGTGGTATCTACCGCCAGGTTAGCACGGGCCCACCACTAGCCCTACTAGGTTTCCGTGAAAGTTAAATAGTCGGGAGGCGGCGCGGTTAGTTCAGGGGTACCGCTCACCCTCTGAATGATTATACCCATGGATATCATGGCTCCGTCGAAGCGGCAAACTGGTGGCCGTGCCTGTGTGCATATATTCCAGGTGAAACCAGTACTACGGGATAATTGTGGATGGGGGGTCGGAAGGCGGCCGATCTCACGCCCAATTTGCGGTTGGATTCGTAGTGGCGGTCGCGTAAGTGACTTTGGTGGTTAACGGCAGAATGCTTGTCGGACGAAGTCTCACGGGTGCGGCATTTGACCCCCGGGTGATCAGTCACTCTGTCTGTGGGAGGATAATCACAGACGGTTGCGGTGAACCAAATCATCGCGCCGGTGAGGATAGCACCGGGGCCCCACCCAAGGTCGGCGGACGAGACCAGACCATCTCTAAGCCATTGGGTAGCCTAGTGAAAAACCACTGGGAAGATGGCATTGGTTTGCGGGTTCCAGCGCCCTCGGGTTGCTGTAACACGTAGGCCATAGCCTGATCAGGGGCGGCTGCCGGCAATAGCCGTCAGTCTCATGCGGCGATGCTGGCTTCTTAGGAAGCTGGTGCCTCCGTCTGGGGTAACGAGAGAAATCTCATAGACCTTTAGCCGGGGTGTAGGACCTATGTCCACATTCGGAACTTCTGTCCCTACGGACAATCTGGCGAAACCCCAGTGTCCACCTCCTCGTGGTGCCAGATGGACAACGGCTACGGTTTCGGCAGTCAGCCCGTGAGCTCAGTGAGAGCAGCGCGCGTCTGTCGTGCCGTAGCCGGCTAACGGCGCGGGTCGGATTGGAGAGTCCGTGGCCAAGTAAGGCAATCTCCTACAGGAAGGCACACCTCGAACGAATAACCGTGGTCGTCGGGCCCAATAGGCGAAAGCCACCGACTAGACAAAGGCAAATGTCGATAAATCACCGTGGGTGATGACGGAGCTCAAAAGCTGCTTGCGGTAACCGTCGGCCCGACAGGCCGGACGCGTACCCACAGGGGCGCGCCTCGGGTTGCCGGGTAGGGGTCAGGCTGGCCTTGTCTTCTAACGGCCTCTTGATAAAGAGGTCAGGTGCGTGAGCACTGGGACGAAACAGCCATGGCCGGGGACCGATCGACCCCGTCCATCTTGGTAGATCGGATGATGGGTTACCTTTCGTTGGCCCATCAATATTCCCGCTTCGGTTTCTGAGAGGGTCCTCGGACCCTTGACGACGAATATGGGCGGGAATTGGTATTGGACATTGGATATGCGGATTTAAGACAAAAATGAACGAAGCGGGAGCTTGGAGGACTCCCGTGGGTGATAACTCCATGGGGTAATCGCTGACCTTTATTGGTTAAGGTTACCACCAGTAAGCCGTTGACGCAAACTCATTCGGTCTCCCGCCGGTCTCTTCGGGGATTTGGCGCGGGGTCGGTGGGCTGCCAGACGGCGCCCTGGGGCGGGCCAGTCTTGGTGGAGACTGGCCAAACGTGTATCTCGGCCCGGCACTTACGTGTCCGGTAAACTGAGAGGTCCTGGTTGGATCTGCCTAGCGGTAAGGGCGCGTGGCTACATAATTGTAGTCACAAGACTCCTTCCAAGCCCCGGTACTTAGCTATGGGGAAACTGGTTGTCACGGGGAAGGTTAAAAGGCCGTGAGTATAAGGAACCCCGAACCCCTGGGAAGGTTTGGGTACGAATTCCTTGGTGAGTCAGAGAGGCGCAGTGGCTCATTGGACAGGCAGGTCGTCCTCGTTTCGTGGGATTTTTATGGAAAATTTATTAGAAATGGATGAGATGGAGTTGGAGGGAGACATTTTGGTGGCGGAGATTTTAAGTGGTCGCGTCTCGCCGGATGCCGTAAGGGCGGAAGCTACGGACCCGATGTCGCCAAGGACGCGTGCTCGCATGTCGGACTTGGTGGCTACGGCCCGTACATCCACGAACGCGATAGTGGAGTCGGCGAAAGCGTTGCATAAGGGCAACCGAATCTCGATCGCTCGGGAGCGGGCATTCGTGGAATCGTGCGCTAGTGTTATGGCGGTCGTCGACCAATTGGTCGTCGATCAGTCGTTGCTGGCGGGTCGGCTCGCGGAGGCTCGCGAACAGCGAGACAGTTTCGAAGCCGCTGTGAGAAGCTTTGAGGCTAGGGTGCAGGGAGATTCGCGACGCTCGGTGCCGGTGGAAACGCCGACCCCGAGACGACCGAATCTCGGCAACGATTTTCTGGAGGTAGTGAGAACCTCTTGGAATAGGGCGTTGCAGGGCAATGAGAGTATTGAGGTGCCACCGACACCTCAAACTAGGATAGTGAAAAGAAGGCGGAAGAAGAAGAAGAAGAAGGGTGGCCAGCTGCAAGTCGGGCAGCCGTCAGGTGAGGAAAGCGTGGAGCCGGTGGTTGAAAAACCGCCGACTGCACCGCGGCCCGAGCCTACGGTTAACCCGACGAGTGGCTGGACCAAGGTGAAGAGGAAAGGAAGGAAGAAGAACTTAAGAAATAAGGATTGTGTGGAGATTGTGACGGAGGTGTCCAGCGAAAAGAAGGCGGGGAGCGCAGGCTACGTCATCCGCACGGTGGCCCCAGAAGGAGTAGCGGAGGAAACTCCCGGGTCGACGGCCCCGGCCGTCACCAGGGAGGACAGCCTGCGAAAGTTCTGGCAGGCCATCAAAGGCGGGTGCTCGGCGCCTGCGTTCAGAAAGGTGGTAGCGAGGCCTGGCGAGCTCTTCGTCGTTCCGGCGAATGAGGTCACCAGGGCGGCAGTGGAGAAAGTCAAGGGGAGTAGGTTGGCGAATGCGAGGAATCCGTCAATCAGACTTGTGACGGTGGGACCCGAGGTTTCGGACTCGGAGATCGCCGGCTTGTTGGAGAGCCAGAATGAAAATTCTGTCGATCTGCCAGCCGGTTGGTCCTCGAGGCTAGAACTTCGCCCCAGGAAAGCGAGAGAAGGTAGGGAGACGCGAGGACGGACGGTGGAGTTTAGGACAACTCCGGAGGTTGCTGGCGCCGTTGTTGGCAAGCGGCTTAGGGTCGGGCTGGCGACCTGTCGGGTGGAGCCTCAGGTGGCCGTGGTAAGGTGTTTTAAATGCCAAGCTTACGGTCACGTGGGTAACTACTGCAAGGTAGAGTCGCCCGTCTGCCCTCGGTGTGCTGGTCGACACGGCGGTGGCGCGTGCCCGGTCGGGGCTCCGGTGAAGTGCGCTTCGTGCGTATCAGCTGGGTATCCGTCGGGTCACGCCTCCGGGGACGTCGTGAGGTGCCGGGTATGGGAACGCGAGTTCAGGAGGGAATCGCGTAAGTTCAAGTGGGTGAGCTGAGAGTAGGGCAGGTGAACCTGGGCAGGGGGGTCCAGGCGACCGACGACTTGTTGGTCGAAGTTAGGGATAGGCGTCTGGACATCGTGTTGATCCAGGAGCCGTACAGCGGTCGAAAGGGCCGAGCTGCCGATCTCGGCAGGTCGCCTCTGAGGCTGATTACGGCTGCCTCGCCGGGTGTGGCCCCGATGGCGGCGATACTCGTAGCGAACCCTTCACTGGGTGTAGCTATGATATCGCAGCTAAGTGGGTCCCACACGGTGGTGGTGGAGATCACGTCGGGGACAGACCGTTTCTACGCGTGCAGCTCATACTTCCAATTTGGCGGAGTTCGAGAGACACAGGCCGTAAGGCTTGAGTTGATCATCCGCTCGATTGGGGGTGGACAGTTGCTGCTCGGAGCGGACGTCAACGGCCGGTCTCTGTCATGGGGAGACGTGTTGTCGGACGAGAGAGGACAGAGGTTAGAGGAAATGTTTGCGGCCTGCGGCTTGCTCAGCTGCGCGACCGGGACGGAGCCTACCTTTCAAACGGTCATGGGTTCCTCGAGGCCGGATGTGACGTTCGCGTCACCCGGCTTGGTGGACATGGTCCGAGATTGGGAGGTGGATGTCCGGCGTTGCGTGGACAGCGACCACAGGCTTATAACGTTCCGACTATGTAGGCAGGTGACTGAGGAGACCGGAAAGAGCGTGTTCAGGTTTCAGACACGGCAAGCCGACTGGGATAAGTTCAGATTGAGCCTGGCGGAGCGACTGTTTAACGGTCAATCTGACTGGCGCGATCGGGACCTACATTCCAGAGCGGATTACCTGACCAAAGCCCTAACCTCCGCCTGTGCGGCGTCCATGCCGCCGGTGAAGCCTAGAGCCTTGAAACTTCCTCCCTGGTTTACAGTGGAGTTGTTAGAGGCTCGACGGCGGATGCGGCGGCTTGGGGGTCGCTTGGCGTCGGCTAGGGCGGCGGGAAATGTGGAGGAAACCGAACGGTTAGGCCGAGAGTACAGGGTATGCAGGAACGGGTACACGTATCGAAAGAGGCGTGAACAGCTGAAAACCTGGCGAGAGTTCACTACCGAAGAGGGTAACTCTAAGCCTTGGGGGTCCGTATACCGTTGGTGTAGGGACGGAGCGAAAGCCGATGTTCGCGGCGTTCTGACCACTCTCCGAAAGGGGAGCGGTGAGTTCACCGTGGGCTTGGTGGAAACTGCGAGCCTACTGCTTGAGTCGTTGATTCCCGCTGACAGCGCCGAGGGAGAGACCGATCACCACGCCCGGATCCGCGAGGAAACGAGCTTGGTGGCCGGCCGATCTGCGACGTTGGGCGGAGGATCGGAGGCGGAAAGCAGCCAACTGGGAGAGCCGGAATTCTCAGCTGTAGAAGTGAGACGAGCGGTATGGCGTATGGGAAGGGACAAGGCCCCGGGGTACGATGGCGTAACAGCCAGAGTCCTCCGGGTGGCTTGGCCGGCTATTGAGGAATCAGTGACCGCTCTTTTCAATGAGTGTTGGCACAGAGAGCAATTCCCTGAGTGTTGGAAAGTTGGGTGGGTCATCCCGTTGCTGAAGGCCCCAGACAAGGACCGGTCGGACCCCAAGTCCTACCGACCGATCACGTTACTTCCAGTGCTGTCAAAGGCGCTGGAGTACCTGTTCTGTCGGAGGCTAAGGTTGCAGGTCGGCCCGAGTATGAGTCCAAATCAGTACGGTTTCACGAGCAAGCGTTCCACGGTCGATGCAATACTGAGTGTGAGGGAATGGACCGAAAGCCGGGCGGAGAAGTACGTCCTGGGGGTGTTTCTAGACATCTCCGGGGCGTTCGACAACGCCTGGTGGCCGGCAGTCTTGCATCAACTCAAAAGGTTGGGAGCTAGCGACAAGGTGGTGAATTTGACCAGGCAATATCTGGCGGGGAGAGAGGCGGTGATGACTGCGCCGTCGGTTGAGGTTCGCCGACCTCTGTCCAAAGGGTGTCCCCAAGGCTCGCAGTACGGACCGGAGCTCTGGAAGGTTCTGATGGACTCTCTTTTGAGTTCGGAGGAATTGGACAGTGAAACCATCATTGGCTACGCGGACGACGCGTTGCTTTTGGTGGCCGGAAGGACTCGAGCTGAGGTCATCCGAAAGACAGAGGCCAAGTTAGTGAGAGCGAGTGAGTGGGCCCGCGGTATGAAACTGTCCTTCTCGGTCACAAAGACGAAAGTCATGTGCCTGAAAGGTCAGTTGACTCCGCCATTCACCGTTAGGATGGGGGCTTCCAGGCTAAAGGAAGTGACTACCATGCGCTACTTGGGGGTAGAATTGGACGATAGGTGGAGCTACCGGGACCACGTGCTGAGCGTAGTAAGCTCGTCCGCGCCGATGTTTCAGCGGGTACGACGCGTGGTCGCCTCTAAGTGGGGGATCAGTGCACGCATCACGCGGATGTTATACCAGTGTGTATACCTCCCGAGGGTGCTGTACGCCTCCGAGCTTTGGGGCGAGCGAGCGTTGGACCCGAAACTGAGAGTCATGATTCTCCGGGCACAGCGGAAGGTGCTCTTGGCAGTGACGGGCGCGTACGGTACCACAAGTACCGAGGCGTGCCCGGTGCTGGCAGGTGTCCTACCGCTGGACCTAGAAATCGTGAAGCGCGGCCGAATGGCTCGCTGCAGGAGGAGGAACGGCTCGGTTGAGGAAGTGAGGGAGTTGGAATTGGAGGCGGTGAGAAGTTGGCAGACCCGCTGGTCAGAGTCAGTAAAGGGTAGGCCTCTGTATAACTTCTTACCGGAGGTGGAAGATCGGTTGAGGTGTAGTTGGCTGGAGGTGGGCCATGATGTCTCGCAGTTCCTTACCGAACACGGGGCGTTTATGGCCTACCTTCACCGCTTCGCAAAATCTGCGACCGACGAATGTGCGGCATGCGGGCGCGTCGACACCGCATTACATGTGGTGTTTGACTGTGCCGGCGTGTTGGACGCTAGACGGGCGCTGATAGCCGATCTGGTGAGGGCAGGAGTACCTTGGCCGTGTGAGCCGCGTGCCCTTGTGCGGAGCGAGGGGGCCTTTCGGGCCTTCCAAGTGTTCGTGCGAGCGGCCGTGGCGGCACGCGGTCGGATAGTGGGCGACGTGTGATGCACGACCCTTGGGTCTGCAGGCGTACTGGGTACGTGGGGTGTATCCCAGAGGTGCGCGACAAAATTGTCCGCAGGAGTCCAGGGGACGACGGAGGGCCAGGCGGCGCACGCTGGTGTAAACTAGCGACGCCGTTGGAGGCGCGATGAGATGCGCGACAGCTGGCAACTGTCCGTAGAAGCCCAGGGGGCTTGGAGTGGCCGAAGGCACGGTAGACGGTCACCCGCTTAGGGCAGACGCTGCGGTCCCACGGCCTAGGCGGTGCACGGTATATCCTGCAGGCGTACCGGGTACGTGGAGGGCCAGGTGGCACTGGTTGGCGAAAGCCGACGGTCTGCTGGGGGCACGATACGATGCGCGACAGCTGGCAACTGTCCGTAGGAGCCCAGGGGGCTTGGGGAGGTCGAAGGTACGGTAGAAGGTTACCCATTTATGGGTGGACGCTACCGTCCCACGGCCTAGTGATGCACGGTCTTACCTGCAGGCGCACCGGGTGCGAGGTGAGGCCGGAGAAAACAGCACGGCCGGCCGGCCTGGTCAGGCATGCGCTTGCGCGCGGTGAGTCTACGTCCTACGGGAAGTATCTTGCCGGGCGGGGTGCGTGTCTGGTCGGTAACCGGCCCCAGAGCGGGTCTGTTGGCGTGAGTCGCGGAGAGTAGCTCGGTCTGAACGAGAGGTCGTGACTGACACGCCTGGTGGTATTTACCGCCAGGTTAGCACGGGCCCACCACTAGCCCTACTAGGTTTCCGTGAAAGTTAAATAGTCGGGAGGCGGCGCGGTTAGTTCAGGGGTACCGCTCACCCTCTGAATGATTATACCCATGGATATCATGGCTCCGTCGAAGCGGCAAACTGGTGGCCGTGCCTGTGTGCATATATTCCAGGTGAAACCAGTACTACGGGATAATTGTGGATGGGGGGTCGGAAGGCGGCCGATCTCACGCCCAATTTGCGGTTGGATTCGTAGTGGCGGTCGCGTAAGTGACTTTGGTGGTTAACGGCAGAATGCTTGTCGGACGAAGTCTCACGGGTGCGGCATTTGACCCCCGGGTGATCAGTCACTCTGTCTGTGGGAGGATAATCACAGACGGTTGCGGTGAACCAAATCATCGCGCCGGTGAGGATAGCACCGGGGCCCCACCCAAGGTCGGCGGACGAGACCAGACCATCTCTAAGCCATTGGGTAGCCTAGTGAAAAACCACTGGGAAGATGGCATTGGTTTGCGGGTTCCAGCGCCCTCGGGTTGCTGTAACACGTAGGCCATAGCCTGATCAGGGGCGGCTGCCGGCAATAGCCGTCAGTCTCATGCGGCGATGCTGGCTTCTTAGGAAGCTGGTGCCTCCGTCTGGGGTAACGAGAGAAATCTCATAGACCTTTAGCCGGGGTGTAGGACCTATGTCCACATTCGGAACTTCTGTCCCTACGGACTATCTGGCGAAACCCCAGTGTCCACCTCCTCGTGGTGCCAGATGGACAACGTCTACGGTTTCGGCAGCCGCCCGCCGCGAAAGCAGCGCGCGTCTGTCGTGCCGTAGCCGGCTAACGGCGCGGGTCGGATTGGAGAGTCCGTGGCCAAGTAAGGCAATCTCCTACAGGAAGGCACACCTCGAACGAAAAACCGTGGTCGTCGGGCCCAATAGGCGAAAGTCACCGACTAGACAAAGGCAAATGTAGATAAATCACCGTGGGTGTTGACGGAGCTCAAAAGCCGCTTGCGGCAACCGTCGGCCCGCCAGGCCGGACGCGTACCCACAGGGGCGCGCCTCGGGTTGTCGGGTAGAGGTCAGGCTGGCCTTGTCTTCTAACGGCCTCTTGATAAAGAGGTCAGGTGCGTGAGCACTGGGACGAAACAGCCATGGCCGGGGACCGATCGACCCCGTCCATCTTGGTAGATCGGATGATGGGTTGCCTTTCGTTGGCCCATCAATATTCCCGCTTCTGTTTCTGAGAGGGTCTTCGGACCCTTGACGACGAATATGAGCGGGAATTGGTATTGGACATTGCTATGCGGATTGGACACTGATTGCACGAAGCGGGAGTTTTGGAGGACTCCCGTGGGTGATAACTCCATGGGGTAATCGCTGACCTTCACCGGTTGAGGTTACCGCCAGTAAGCCGTTGACGTCTTCTCATTCGGCCACACGCCGGTCTCCTCGGGGACTTGGCGCGTGGTCGGTGGGGAGGCCCAACGGCGCCCTGGAGCGGACCAGTCTTGGTGGGGACTGGTCAAACGTGTTTCTCGGCCCGGCACTTACGTGTCCGGTAAACTGAGAGGTCTCTATTAGACCTGCCTAGCGGAAAGGGCACGAGGTATACTTTGTATGCCTCATATACCTCCTAACCTCGGGGACTTAGCTGCGAGGAACAGGTTGGCACGGAGGAGGAAAATAGGCCGTGTGTATAAGGACCCCCGGCCCCCCTGGGAAGGGGCGGGTAGGAATCCCTTGGTGTGACAGAGGGGCGCAGTGTCACACTCGACAGTTGGTCGTCCCCGGTTCGTGGGATTTTTATGGAAAACCTCAAAGAAAACGAAAGAGACGGTGAAGGAGTAGAAGGAGGGAGTAGTGAGACGGTTGGTTGTGTGTTTGTGACACCACAAACAAAAAGGAGGCGAGTCGGCAGTGAGTCGGGAGACGACCACTCAGACGCGTACTGGGCGGAAGCCGAGGTCTTGACTTCGGCGAAGTTGCGTGAGTATTCTCATGCAATTTCCCTGCAGGCACGTGAATGGATGGATCGTCTTCGCGATGAAGTGTCGACGATGAAATCGAGACAGGTGAGAATGACGGTGGCCAAGGAGGCCGAATTCGACAGAATACGTGCCGGTGTTTTGAAGGTTGTGGACAACTTAGTCCTCAACCAGATGATCATCGCGGGTAGGCTGATCGAATCTCGATCTCAGAGGAGAGAACCTTCCTTTGGCCAACGTCAAGGGGTAGAAAGGTGGAGTGAAGGGCCGCTTTTCGTGCAACAGGAGACCGCGAGGTCGCCTGTTGTCGAAAAGGTGGCGAACAAAACGATGGAGGTGGAAGCAGAGTGAGACTCTAGGTGACGGTAAAGAAGAAAGAGGAAGCGAAAGAAGAAGAAGAAAAAGAAAGCAAAGGCGGCAGGGAGCGAGGCGGGTAAGGAAGTTGGGGAAGGGACGACTAAGGCTCAGCCTGAAGGGGAAACCCGGAAGGAGGAACCGAAGTCGGCTCCGGAACCTACGTCCAAACCTGGATGGCAGAAGGTGGAGAGAGAAGAGGCCAAAGAAAGGAAGGGTGGTAAAGGAAAAGACCGAGCTGGTGATCGAGGAGATCAAGAGGAAGGAGAAGAGAAGCGGGCAAAGCGGCTTCGTCTTCAAGACAAGCGCGACTGGGGTTTCGACGGGCGAAACTCTCTCGAGCGAGGCTTTGGCCAAGCAGAGGGATGAGAGCCTGAAGGAGCTCTGGAAAGCGGTGTCTGCGAGGGCGAAGAAACCGCAATTTAAGAAGGTGGTGGTTGAGGCCGGTCGCATCTTCCTCATACCGGGGAATGATGAGACTCGGGAGGTAATCGAGGGATTTACGGAGTCGAGGCTGGTCCAGGCGAGGAACCCTCGGGTAAAAATATCCGGGGTGGGCTTGGAGTTGGAGGACTCGGAGGTCGCCGAGGCGCTGGAGAAACAGAACGAGGGTTCTGTGAAGCTGGCGCCTGGGTGGTCGAAGAGTCTGGAGCTCCGGCCCAGGAAGCGAGCAGAGATTACGAACCGGGTTCGAGTTGTCGAGTTTGAAGCGACTCCCGAGGTGGCGGGTGCCATTGTTGGCAAGACACTGGCGGCGGGTCTCCGGAGGTGTAAGGTAGAGCCTCTCGTTGACGTACTGAGGTGCTTCAAGTGCCAAAAGTACGGCCATACGGCGAGGCTCTGCAGTGCGCCGAAGGAGGTCTGCCCGCGGTGTGCTGGCGAACACACTGGTGCCTGCCCCGAGGGCTCAAAGCTGAAGTGCGCTTCGTGTGCTTCGGTCAATTGGGCCTCCGGTCACGCCTCGGGGGACGTGACAAAATGTAGGGTCTGGGAGAAAGAGTTCCGGCGAGAGTCGCGGAAGTTTAGATGGTCGAACTGAGGTTAGGCCAAATAAACCTGGGTAGGGGGGAGAAAGCGACTGACGACATGTTAGTCGCGGTGAGAGAGCGGAAACTGGACGTGGTCTTGATCCAGGAGCCCTATGTTGGCCGGAGAGGTGGGTTGGCTGAACTCAGCAAACCGCCTCTTCGGTTGATAACGGGTTCCCTGCCGGGTGAGAAACCGTTGGCTGCGATATTGGTGGCGGACCCTTCATTGGGTGTGGCGCTGGTGTCTCAGTTTAGCGGCACTCACACGGTGGTGGCGGAGATTACCGCAGGAAGCGAACGTTTCTACCTATGTAGCTCGTATTTCCAGTTCTCGGGTTCCACTGAGATTCATACCGCAAGGTTGGAATCAGTGATCCGGGGGCTCGGGGATGTGAGTCTGCTGGTGGGGGCGGACGTGAATGCGAGATCGACGCTTTGGGGCGATCCACGGCCAGATTCTAGAGGTGAGACGGTCGAGTCAATGTTCGCAGCATGTGGAATGATCTGCTGTAACGTGGGAGCGGTGCCCACCTTCTCGGCGGCCATGGGAGAGGCTATGTTGGATGTGACGTTCGCGTCAACCGACATGGCCGCCCGGGTCAATGAGTGGGAGGTCGACCTCTCGGGCGTTATAGACAGTGACCATAGGCTGGTAACATTTGAACTCGCAATTGGAAGCAGGGAGGCGAGTACACCGAGTGTGGTAAGATTTGCGTACCGGAAAGCCGACTGGGATGGATTCAGGCAAAGGCTGGCGGAGAGACTGTTTGACGGTCAATCTGACTGGCTGGAGCAGGACGTCCACTCCAGAGCGGATTACCTTACCAAAGCCCTAACTCATGCATGCGAGGCGTCAATGCCGAAAGTGAAACCGAAAGCGCTTCGCCCTCCGACGTGGTTCACGGAGGAGCTGGTGGAGAGCCGGAGGCGGATCAGAAGGCTAAGGCGACTCGTGGCGAGAGCGAGGGCGGCGGGAGAGAACGAAGAAGCCGAAAGGCTAGGTAGCGAACTTAGGAGAAGCAGAAATGCGTACACGAAGGTGAAGCGACGAGAAAGGCTGCGGGCTTGGCGAGAGTTCACCTCGGAAGAGGGAAACTCGAAGCCGTGGGGGTCCGTCTACCGCTGGATCAAGGAAGGGGCCAAAACCGATGTCAGGAATGTTCTCACCACTCTCCGAAAGGCGAGCGGCGAGTTCACGACTGGCTTGGTGGAGACCGCGGAATTGCTGTTGAAGTCGTTGGTGCCGCCTGACGCGCTGGACGGGGAAACCGAGGACCATGCTCGACTCCGAGAGGAGACGGGTGTGTACTTGGGGACCCCGGTCAGTGTAAGGGAGGAACCAGCGGTGGTAAACGACCAGTGCGTAGAGTTCTCGGAGGAGGAAGTCCGAACAGCGGTGTGGAGAATGGGGAAGGACAAGGCCCCTGGGTATGACGGCGTCACAGCCCGAGCACTCAGGGTGGCTTGGCCAGTGATGGCGGAGATAGTGACCACTCTTTTCAACGAGTGTTGGCGAACAGAGCAGTTTCCCAAGTGCTGGAAGGTAGGCTGGGTAGTCCCCCTGCTGAAGTCTTGTGACAAGGACAAGTCTGACCCGAAGTCATACCGACCTATCACGTTACTCCCGGCGTTGTCAAAGGCGCTGGAGTACCTGATTTGTCGGCGGCTGAGGGCCCAGGTGAGTCCGAGGATGAGCAACAATCAGTATGGATTTACGGAGAAGCGTTCTACTGTTGGTGCAATATGTAGGATGAGGGAATGGGTCGAAAGCCGGGCAGAGAAGTATGTGCTCGGGGTGTTCTTGGACATCTCGGGGGCATTCGACAATGCCTGGTGGCCGGCAATATTGCATCACATGCGGAGATTGGGAGCTGAGGAGAAAGTGATTAGGTTGACGAGGGACTATCTGGTAGGTAGGCTTGCCCTAATCACTGCGCCGACGGTTGAGGTACGCCGAACTCTGTCCAAGGGTTGTCCTCAAGGCTCGCAGTACGGTCCAGTGATCTGGAATGTTCTGATGGACTCTTTATTGAGTCTTGATGGGCACGAAGGAGAGCTCACCTTGGGTTATGCGGACGACGCATTGCTCATGGTGTGTGGCAGTACGCGGGCTGAGGTGATCCGAAAGGCGGAGTTCAAGTTAGAACAGGCGAGAGAGTGGGCCCGTGGAATGAAGTTGACCTTTTCAGCCGCAAAGACGAAAGTCATGTGTCTGAAGGGAAGACTAGTTCCACCCTATACCGTTAGGATGGGGGGTGCAAGGCTGGAGGAGGTGACGTCCATGAGATACCTGGGGGTACAACTGGACGATAGGTGGGAGTTTACTGAGCATGTCAAGAGAGTAGTGGGTGCGGCAACACCGATGTTTCAGAGAGTTCGACGAGTTGTCTCCTCGACTTGGGGTCTTAGGGGTGACACTACGAGCAGGATATACCGACAGGTATTCTTGCCTAGGGTTGCCTACGGGTCCGAGGTCTGGGGAGAGAAGGCGTTGAACTCGAAGACGAAAGTCTTGCTGCTCCGAGCACAGAGAAGGGTTCTCTTGTCCGTGACCGGCGCGTACAGTACCACAAGTACTGATGCGTGCCCGGTCTTGGCGGGGGTACTCCCTCTGGACCTGGAGCTCAAGAAGTGTTGTCGCGTGGCTCGCTGCAGGAGGAGGCAGGGCTCGGTAGAGGAAGAGAGGGAGATCGAGGCGGAGGTGGTGAACGAATGGCAGACCCGCTGGGAGACGTCCGATAAGGGTAGGTACCTTTACGGCTATTTCCCGAGGGTCGAAGAGCGGTTGAAGTGCAGATGGATGGAGATAGGGCATGAGATGTCGCAGTTCCTAACGGGACATGGGGCGTTCATGCAATATCTCCACCGCTTCGCAAAATCTGCGATCGAAACGTGTCAGGCATGCGGGGCGATCGATACGACGGATCACGTCATATTCGATTGTCCGGGTGTGTCTGAGGCGCGGAGAGCACTGATAGACCGATTGGGAGGTATAGGCCTAGACTGGCCTTGCGAGCGTGGTGACCTCGTGCGGAGTCGGGAAGCCTTTATGGCTTTCCGAGCCTTCGTGCGCAGGTGCTGTGCTACAAGGGGTCACGTTCTGGGCCTAGCATGAGATGCACGGCCTAGGCCTGTAGACACACAGGGTGTGTGGAGAGTGGATGGGGGCGATGTGCGCCCAAGGAGGACGTACAGGCGATCCGGGATCGCGGGGAGGCTGAGGTCTCGGATGACACTCACCTACGGGTCAGTGGATGAGGCTAGACGGCCAAAATAGATGCAGGTCCTGGCAAGACCTGTAGGCGTTGGGAACGCGTGGAAGTGAGACTAATGGATGGCCACTCGCTCAGGGCAGGCGCCGTTATGTCTCACCGGACAACGGTCTAGATGCGAACCAAGTAGGTTCGTAGGCGGTCAGGGACCGCGGGGGCGGCTGGGGCCCTGAATGACACTCTCCTCGGAGAAGTGGACATGGCTGACTGGCCAAACGATGCACGATCAGAAGATCTGCAGGCGCACCGGGTGCGCGTAGGACCGAGACAAAAATGCACGATCGGCTGGTCCCGCCCAACTGGCGGCTCAGGGGCTGCGGTGGCCATCTCAAGGTTGCTGTTCCCGCCGGACCTCAGGGTTCGGGCCTGGGGCGGTGAACGTGGGGTGTCCCGTTTCCCCGGCTGTCAGGAAGGAGGGTAACCAGTTTCGGGCCGATCTGTAGGCGCTGGGCGCGGAGAGTAACTCGGCTGAACGAGGGTTCGTGACCGTCACGCCTTCCGTTCGGATCGCAGAATTTATTCTGAGGACGGCGGGAGGTTAGCACCGGGCCAACCACTAGCCCTTTCGAGCTACCGTGATGAATAAATAGTGGGAGATCTGGTGCCTAGTCCCAAGAGCTCGGCTTCGGGACGAGGATGGCATGAAACCAGGTCGGAGCGGCAAACCGATCGCCGTGCCTGCGCACATATATCAGGTGAATTCGGTACTACGGGACGGCGTGTGGTGAAGATGTTGGTAGCGGTCAACTGACACCCCGCCTGCGGTTGGATTCGTAGTGGTTGTTTCAGATGAAGGGAAGGACTCGTCCGACCCCGAGAAACGGAAGTGGTTACGGCCTGTGCTGGCCTAGGCGAAATCTAACGGTTGTGGCTTGACCCCCGGGAGACTAGCGACTCTATCGGTTGGAGGATAAGCACCGAAGGTTAGGGTATAACCAAATTGCCTGAGCGGATTGGATAGTGCCGCGGCCTCACCAGTGGTTGACAAGGGGAAATAGCTCGCTCTGCGTTAAACTGGTAGCTTGGTGGCCGCATGTCCACCGAGCGCTGCCCGGCGTCCTAACCGAGTTCGTCACCTTCGGGGGGCGAGGTCGCTTGGGTCTCGGGTCTCTCTGCACCCTGTCACGAGAGAAATCTCATATGCGGGTTGTGGAGCAGAAGGACCCCGGTCCGGTTTGGAACTCTTGTCCCTATTTACTGTCGAGAGTGCACGTGTTCTACGTTACTCCCGGTCGTTTTGTCGATTCCCGACAGGTTTGTGTCCCGTTTTTTAAGCGGAACATTCCTACAGGTTCATAAAAAGTGCACGTTCGTTTTGGCGTCGGTTTCGAGCCTTAATGATAATTATTTCTCTAGTTAGCTCAGTTTCTAGTGTTTATGTACTCACTTGCATGATGACAAACAGGTAAGAAAACGTGGTTTTCAGTGCATGTACTAACGGCAACTTGTTGCCGAACGGCGGCCATCGCCGGACATTTTATTATTTAAATTTCTCTCAAAACCCCTGATACAGGGTGACAGCTTTTTTGATATACAGAGTGTACCAAAACCTTGTAGCATCGAGTTTTTTCGATTATTCGAGTTAACGTACGCCAATAGTGTACCGGGTGACACTATTGTTAATATACAGGGTGTCCGTTCACTCCTGAACCCGAACATTGGTGTTTAATAAGTTTTTTTTCAATTTACCCCACCCCCCGGATCACTTAAAGTGGCAATACTTAAAAACCACTGCGCGAGCGCTCCTCGGGTAAACGGTATCGAGTAGGCCCGGCAGAGGCCCACTACATACTGAAAGTTTACCCCTCCCCCCCCACTTTTTGCGGTTTTCAAACCGCCATAACTCCGAGGCAAATCAACTTAGCGCACCCTAGTAAACGCCAAAAACTTTGGTTTATAGTGCTCTTTTAGCCCGCACCACTTGCGGGGCCCTAAGACCCTCCCACAAGGACCGGTCTCCGCCCCCCCAATTTTGGTCCCATAGGACCACCACTTGGCAGGTGCGCTCGGTAAAGCGTTCCTAGCGCGCGCGTAAAGAATCGACCCTTTAGGATCATTGCCCTTCGATTTACCGTCATTTTCCGTTAAACTCATACTTTACTTATCAGTAGTGCAAAAGTGCGGTGTTTTTGCCCCTCGGCGGGGTCAATTTATTTTAGAAACGAACCGCGATTCGTAGGTTACTATGGCTAGTGGATCGTCTCCAACGACTGACGTCAATATGCTGAGCCCAAATTCAGCTCATACCAGCAAAAAAGCAAAACTGCAACCAGGTGGATTTCAAGCCATACTGGACTCGTGCGGATGGATTCGGCGTGCTCTTGACGATGAGAGACTCCTGAAAAAGAAAATAAGCGAGGAAACGAGCCAGCAAGTTACTAGGCATCTGGAGCAAATTTTAACCGAAGCGCGGAAACTGGAGGAACCTAGTCCTCTTGTTGTTAATGACACGGTCGGTGTGCTCGTTAAACAATTTGCAAGCGAAATCGCCGCTAAGCAAACCGAAATAGAGGCTCTAAAGGTGCAAATTATGGAACGGCCAACGGAGAGACTTAACCCGACTTACAGTCAAGTTGCCATGGGGACCGACAACCCTGTAGTCGATAGGAGCCGCAAATCGATAAAGGCCCCTAAATCAAAGAGCGCACGGTCTGTGTCCAGAAAGGACAATAGATCTAAGTCGCGTGTTGCTAAAAGGGCTGAAAAACTAGCTCAGAACAGAGCCTTATCCCCAACTCCGACATATCAGCTTACTGCAAACAAAACAACCACCGGCAACTCCTCTATGGGGGCTCAAATTTTTAAATCCGTACAAAAATATCACATGGCGGCTAAGCTTGATATGAGGACGACCAAATCTGGTAAAGTGCTTATCAAAGCAGTCGACGAGGACACCAAAGAGGCCCTCGCTAAGGTGGCCACTGAGCTCCAGCGCTTAATGACTCCTGAGACTGTGCGCTTTCCCCGGATATTCATACGAAACGTCGATGCCAGTCTTTCAGCGGACGAACTGGTCGTGGCAATCGCAAGCCAGAATCCCCATCTAAGCATGGACCCTACTGCGGCCAATCACTGGATTAAACCGGTCTTTAAGCGTGGACCAAAAGATCAGCTCACCGTACATTGCATCTGCGAGTGCCATCCTGACCTATACGATCTCTTTGAAAAAAGTAGCTTTGCAAATCTCTATATTGGCTGCTTCTCGTGCTCTACAAGTAAATTCGAGGAGGTAACCCAATGCTTTAAATGTCTAGGTTTCAACCATGTGGGTTCTAAATGCCAAAGCGAACAAAAGTGTTCCCATTGCTCCTTAGTGGGCCACATCAAAGAAAACTGCCTGTCAACCTCCTCGGACCCAAAGTGTGCTAACTGCAAGGGTAAGCATAGTGCCAGGGATCCTACCTGTTCCTCCAGGACAGCATCCATCGCTAGCTTACTAAGGCGCACAGTTTACAAAAAACCCACTGTTTAATGGCTGCAACAATCCACATTGTACAGCACAACGCGGCCAGAACGGCAGCGGTAAACGATCAACTGTTATCATACTCTCAAGACAACAATGTGGACATTGTAATGCTTCAAGAGCCGTACACCTACCGTGGTCGTCTCATCGGGTGGGAAGCCCATCCCATCAGGGTTGCCCTCAGCTTAGGTGAAATCCGACCGGGATCCAATGCTGTTGTTCATGGTTCTGCTATTGCCATCCTAAATCCCCGATTTAGACTGCTGTCCAGAGACAACCTCACCACTCAGAATTTCACTGTAGTTACTATGGAGTGTGATGACTTAACGCTTACCCTCATATCGGCATATTTTAAGTTCCGCTCGCCAACAGCCGAGCATGTTGCAGCCCTTCAAAGAATCGTCGATAACATTCAAGGTGAATATATTATTGCGGCGGATATCAACGCTTTCTCACGGTTATGGTTTAGCCGCATTACAGACGCTCGTGGTGAGGTAGTGGAGGACTTCCTCAGACACAATCGTCTCAATATCGCCAATGTCGCCAGTCCCGTTTTCACCTTCTATGGTGCCCGGGGTAGAACAAATATTGATGTCACGTTAGCCACGGATGAGATCTTCAGTCGCCTGTCAGATTGGACGGTGATACCAAATGAGACAGCCAGCGATCACTCGATTATCACATGGAAATGCTCCGTCTCGCCCACGGCTGCCACCAGCAGACCTAAGCGTCTCAGATCGGAGCGCATTGATTGGGACACATTTAGAACTACCGTCATGGGAACTCTTGCCCTGAGGTCGATCGTCTTTGACGAGGGCGACATAGATGATAAGGTCTTACTCCTCTCAAACGCAATTGGTAATGCAGCAAAGGTCTCATCTAGGAGAGTCCTATCACGTAGGAAATGTACACCCCCCTGGTGGACCAGGGAGCTAACGGCCAAGCGAGCGGAACTCAAGCGAGTAGCGAGGCTCCGAAATCCCGGTGACGATGCCAGCATGGCCGACTACCGGGTACTGAGGAACCAATTCACCGCACTACTGCGCAAGGCAAAGATACAATCGTGGAGGTCATTCTGCTCAGCGGATGGTACCAACCCGTGGGGGAACTATACAGATGGCTCAAGAAGGGCTCTAAAGAGTCATCGATCTTGAGAGCTTTACAGCGCACCGACGGAACCTTGACGACCAATGCGACTGAGACCGTTCATCTTCTAATGGACACACTCATTCCGCATGACGTCGCCCCGCCTGTTCTTCCTGCCCCGGCTGGACACCGTAATCCGATCATGGCAACGAAAGAGTTGCTGAGATTAGCTCTTTGGAGAACTGCTCCGACCAAGGCGCCTGGCCTGGATGGTATCAACGCAAAAATGGCTCGCATGGCCTGGCCGATTATTGGTGATCAATTCTACGCGTTAGTTCTAGAGTGCTTTCGGAACTGCCACTTCCCTGACAGGTGGAAAGAGGCTGAAGTCGTAGTCATCAAGAAGGGGCCAGAGAAGGACCCCACGGTGCCCAAATCCTACAGACCGATCAGTTTGCTTCCCACGCTATCCAAAGCAGTGGAATATGTGATCTGTGATCATATCACACGGGAGATTCAGCCAAACCTTAGCGGCCTACAGTATGGTTTCACAAAGGGACGATCTACAGAGCATGCAATTCAGGACCTCCTATCCTTTGTTGATGAAACCCGGAACGGTACGCCTTATGTTCTCTGTTGGACATATCCGATGCCTTTGACAATCACGCATGGCCCTCCTTAATGAGGGACATGACTGCGCTTGGTTGCTCCACTGATTCGTTGGCCATTACCCAGAGCTACCTGAGTAACAGACTGGCCACAATCACTCTTGGTGGCGTCAAACATTCAGTTAGGCTTACGAGGGGTTGCCCTCAAGGTTCCTTGTTTGGTCCATTACCATGGAGGCGTTGCTCCGTCTACAACTACCCAGACACACGACAATTCAAGCCTATGCAGACGACATTGCAATTGTTACAACGGCGTCATCCCGTGCGGAGCTCATTGCGCGAGCAGAAGAAACCCTCCTGCTCACCCACAATTGGGGCGTTTGTCATGGTCTGCAATTCTCGACCCAGAAATCAACAGCGGTATTACTTAAATCCAGACTGGTTATAGGCTTCACGCTGAAGTTCGGTGATGGGCGCATCCGAACAAGTGATAACGCTAGGTATCTAGGCGTTATCCTTGACCAGAAGCGGACCTTCTTCCCGCACATCAAATCAATAGAAGAAAAGGACTATGATCTTTTCTCCAGGCTGCGAGGTTCGTTTGGTTCCGACTGGGGAAACGATCAAAGCAACATGCGTTTTCTGTACAATTGTGTCTTTCTGCCGAAAGTGGCTTATGGTTCTAAATTCTGGGCACATATCGTTGACCATTCCCATGTCCGTCGTTGGCTCTTTAAAATACAGAGGAGGGCACTACTAGGTATGACTAGCGCCTATAGCACAGCTGCCAATCTATCACTGCAGGTCTGTGCGGCAACACCACCACTTCACCTAATGATCAAGCACCTGGCTGTTATTCGTGAAGTGCGAGATATCCCTCTCGCGGATCGAAACGCTCGTATAACTGAAAGCTGGAGCTCACTCCTCGCGTCCTGGCAGACTCTGTGGTCCGAAGGCGACACTGGCAGGTGGACTTTCCGCTTCTTTCCGGAAATCGCGTTCAGACTGTCCATTCCTCTAAAACTTGATCACTACACCATGGAATTCTTCACGGGACATGGTAATTTTCGTGCCAAATTGCACTCTCTGCACCTTGCCCAATCACCCATGTGTGACTGCAATGACGGTGATGAGACAGCGGAGCACGTTTTGTACACTGCCTTCTATGTCGTGATCCCCGTGCCAGACTTGAACTCGCGGTTCACCGAGCTGGATTTCTATGGCCATGCGAGCCCTCGATCCTAGTATCATCTCGCGAGCTGTTTAATGCATTCACAACTTTTGCGAAGTCCGTGCTTCAGACACGTAGGGACGTTTGAAATGGGTACTGAACGCCAGGTAGGTGACGAGCCTTCCCCTGGTCGTGTACCCAATTCAATCCCTCCTACAAGAGCTCAAGACTCGGTGGCGATCCATGCAGCTATTCTTCTCCAGCTTCGTGCTGAGGTCCGAGGGAACTACATCCTTCAGCGCGTTACCCTTCCATCCGTGCGAAATCCGTTCGTGTCGCGATACAGGTGCGAACCTGCCGGCCACTACCATGCCGAGGCATGTGGGAGCTATAGACCACACTCCGCCGGGAGTCAAATCACGAGGGATTGGCCAAAAAAGGATTGGCGCGCGAGCCAAGCGGTGGAAGATCCGTGGCCTTTCATGTGCGTGAAAGTGCATCGAGCACCGTGCAGTGCACGACACTGAGCGGACGGTTCATAGAACCATACCTTACCGGGTAGCACTCAGCGTGGCCAGATCGACGAGGGCTAGGCTGGCACGAAGACCACGCTGAGTCCGCTCAGTAGGGGTCGATCGTGCGCTGGGCGCGGGCGGCCAGATTACTGGCCGCGGGTATCCCTGTGGTTAGGGGAGAAAGAATACTTCCAAGGTCTCACGCCTGTCGTACGAGGCGACTAAAGTGTGGCGTTGAATTCCCAGACGTAATTGCGGGAAGGGTGGTTACCACAACCCCAGGGAGAGCTCCTTGGTAGGCTCACCAGTGCCTTTCTCGCGGATGAAACTGGTAGGACTAGCCGAGACGCGGACCTGAAACGCGCCGAGGACGCTTGTCCGAACCCCCCACCGTGGAGGACCCACCTAACGGGGGTAAAACGGTGCCACGGGAGGGGGAGAGCCCCGGCGCATCGACTTGGGGTCAGATCCCACGGCCGATCCGCTGCCTTCCCACCGTGGTGCGCAGACCGACTCGTCGCTCTGTGCCCACGGCCGGATTGGTTTCGTGGTGGCAGTAGCAGGAGCTACAGTGTGGTACACGGTCGCACGCTGACCAGGGGGACAGTCTTTTGTGAACGGCTCAATCGTGAACCAGCTTGCTGGCTCTCGAGTGGGTTTCTCCAGGGCACCTACCCAGCTTACCGGTTGAGCTATATTACCGGAGGTTGCCTACAACCAAAAATAGGAGCCGTCAGGATAGGATGGTGGCCTAACCAGAGGTCGGTGTGAGGGCGCATGCTCACATAAATCTGGTACGGGCCGGCTCAACAGAGTCACCCCGGTGCTGGTGGTCCCTAGACGACCCAGTCGACAGGGATTGCACAACGACGATGGGAAACCAATGTCGTCCCTGGAGACTGTCTCCTTCTGCGGCCCGCAATTAGTGCCTAGTACTACCAGCCGGACCGCAGTCGTAGGTAAACTACCAGGAGTGAGCCACCAAAGCCAGGGTACTCGATGTCCCTATTTACTATCTGGCGAAACCCCAGTGTCCACCTCCTCGTGGTGCCAGATGGACAACGTCTACGGTTTCGACAGTCAGCCCGTGAGCTCAGTGAGAGCAGCGCGCGTCTGTCGTGCCGTAGCCGGCTAACGGCACGGGTCGGACTGGAGAGTCCGTGGCCAGGTAAGGCAATCTCCTACAGGAAGGCACACCTCGAATGAAAAACCGTGGGTGTCGGGCCCAATAGGCGAAAGCCACCGACTAGACAAAGGCAAATGTCGATAAATCACCGTGGGTGTTGACGGAGCTCAAAAGCCGCTTGCGGCAACCGTCGGCCCGACAGGCCGGACGCGTACCCACAGGGGCGCGCCTCGGGTTGCCGGGTAGAGGTCAGGCTGGCCTTGTCTTCTAACGGCCTCTTGATAAAGAGGTCAGGTGCGTGAGCACTGGGACGAAACAGCCATGGCCGGGGACCGATCGACCCCGTCCATCTTGGTAGATCGGATGATGGGTTGCCTTTCGTTGGCCCATCAATATTCCCGCTTCGGTTTCTGAGAGGGTCCTCGGACCCTTGACGACGAATATGGGCGGGAATTGGTATTGGACATTGCTATGCGGATTGGACACTGATTGCACGAAGCGGGAGTTTTGGAGGACTCCCGTGGGTGATAACTCCATGGGGTAATCGCTGACCTTCACCGGTTGAGGTTACCGCCAGTAAGCCGTTGACGTCTTCTCATTCGGCCACCCGCCGGTCTCTTCGGGGACTTGGCGCGTGGTCGGTGGGGAGGCCCAACGGCGCCCTGGAGCGGACCAGTCTCGGTGGGGACTGGTCAAACGTGTTTCTCGGCCCGGCACTTACGTGTCCGGTAAACTGAGAGGTCTCTATTAGACCTGCCTAGCGGAAAGGGCACGAGGTATACTTTGTATGCTTCATATACCTCCTAACCTCGGGGACTTAGCTGCGAGGAACAGGTTGGCACGGAGGAGGAAAATAGGCCGTGTGTATAAGGACCCCCGGCCCCCCTGGGAAGGGGCGGGTAGGAATCCCTTGGTGTGACAGAGGGGCGCAGTGTTACACTCGACAGTTGGTCGTCCCCGGTTCGTGGGATTTTATATGGAAAACCTCATAGAAAATGAAAGAGACGGTGAAGGAGTAGAAGGAGGGAGTAGCGAGACGGTTGGGTGTGTGTTTGTGACACCACAAACAAAAAGGAGGCGAGTCGGCAGTGAGTCGGGAGACGACCACTCAGACGCGTACTGGGCGGAAGCCGAGGTCTTGACCTCGGCGAAGTTGCGTGAGTATTCTCATGCAATTTCCCTGCAGGCACGTGAATGGATGGATCGTCTTCGCGATGAAGTGTCGACGATGAAATCGAGACAGGTCAGAATGACGGTGGCCAAGGAGGCCGAATTCGACAGAATACGCGCTGGTGTTCTGAAGGTTGTGGACAACTTAGTCCTCAACCAGATGATCATCGCCCGTGAGCTCAGTGAGAGCAGCGCGCGTCTGTCGTGCCGTAGCCGGCTAACGGCACGGGTCGGACTGGAGAGTCCGTGGCCAGGTAAGGCAATCTCCTACAGGAAGGCACACCTCGAATGAAAAACCGTGGGTGTCGGGCCCAATAGGCGAAAGCCACCGACTAGACAAAGGCAAATGTCGATAAATCACCGTGGGTGTTGACGGAGCTCAAAAGCCGCTTGCGGCAACCGTCGGCCCGACAGGCCGGACGCGTACCCACAGGGGCGCGCCTCGGGTTGCCGGGTAGAGGTCAGGCTGGCCTTGTCTTCTAACGGCCTCTTGATAAAGAGGTCAGGTGCGTGAGCACTGGGACGAAACAGCCATGGCCGGGGACC